>NC_056732.1:1870767302-1870772302 GCF_019279795.1 Protopterus annectens
TGTGTGTATTCACACATATACAGGTGTGTGTGTGTATTCACACATATACAGGTGTGTGTGTGTGTGTGTGTATTCACACATATACAGGTGTGTGTGTGTGTGTGTGTGTGTGTGTGTGTGTGTGTGTATTCACACATATACAGGTGTGTGTGTGTGTGTGTGTGTGTATTCACACATATACAGGTGTGTGTGTGTGTGTGTGTATTCACACATATACAGGTGTGTGTGTGTGTGTGTATTCACACATATACAGGTGTGTGTGTGTGTGTGTGTATTCACACATATACAGGTGTGTGTGTGTGTGTGTGTATTCACACATATACAGGTGTGTGTGTGTGTGTATTCACACATATACAGGTGTGTGTGTGTGTATTCACACATATACAGGTGTGTGTGTGTGTGTGTGTGTGTGTGTGTGTGTGTGTATTCACACATATACAGGTGTGTGTGTGTGTGTATTCACACATATACAGGTGTGTGTGTGTGTGTGTATTCACACATATACAGGTGTGTGTGTGTGTGTATTCACACATATACAGGTGTGTGTGTGTATTCACACATATACAGGTGTGTGTGTGTGTATTCACACATATACACGTGTGTGTGTGTGTGTATTCACACATATACACGTGTGTGTGTGTATTCACACATATACACGTGTGTGTGTGTATTCACACATATACACGTGTGTGTGTGTATTCACACATATACACGTGTGTGTGTATTCACACATATACACGTGTGTGTGTATTCACACATATACACGTGTGTGTGTGTATTCACACATATACACGTGTGTGTGTGTATTCACACATATACACGTGTGTGTGTATTCACACATATACACGTGTGTGTGTGTATTCACACATATACACGTGTGTGTGTGTGTATTCACACATATACACGTGTGTGTGTGTGTGTATTCACACATATACACGTGTGTGTATTCACACATATACATGTGTGTGTGTGTGTGTGTATTCACACATATACATGTGTGTGTGTATTCACACATATACATGTGTGTGTGTGTGTATTCACACATATACATGTGTGTGTGTGTGTATTCACACATATACACGTGTGTGTGTATATTCCATATACATGTGTGTGTGTATTCACACATATACATGTGTGTGTGTATTCACACATATACACGTGTGTGTGTATTCACATATATAAATGTGTGTGTGTATTCACACATATAAATGTGTGTATGTGTGTGTGCATATTCACACATATACACGTGTGTGCGTATTCACACATATACACGTGTGTGCGTATTCACACATATACACGTGTGTGTGCGTATTCACACATATACACGTGTGTGTATTCACACATATACACGTGTGTGTATTCACACATGTACACGTGTGTGTGTATTCACACATGTACACGTGTGTGTGTATTCACACATGTACACGTGTGTGTGCGTATTCACACATGTACACGTGTGTGTGCGTATTCACACACGTACACGCAGGTAAAAGCGTATTCACACATGTACACGCAGGTGGCGTATTCACACACGCATATCGTGTGTGCGTATTCACACACGTACACGTGTGTGTCTGTATTCACACACATGTACACGTGTGTGTCTGTATTCACACACATGCACGCATTGTGTGTGTATTCACACACATGCACGCATTGTGTGTGTATTCACACACATGCACGCATTGTGTGTGTATTCACACACATGCACGCATTGTGTGTGTATTCACACATGCACGCATTGTGTGTATTCACACATGCATTGTGTGTGTATTCACACACATGCACGCATGTGTGTATTCACACATGCACGCATTGTGTGTGTATTCACACATACGCGCGCGTGTTACGCATTGTGTGTATTCACACACATGCACACATTGTGTGTGTGTATTCACACACATGCACACATTGTGTATTCACACATGCACGCGTGTGTGTGTATTCACACATGCGCATTGTGTATTCACACATGCACGCATTGTGTATTCACACATGCACGCATTGTGTGTATTCACACACATGCACGCATTGTGTGTGTATTCACACACATGCACGCATTGTGTGTGTATTCACACACATGCACGCATTGTGTGTGTGTGTGTATTCATAATACACACACGCACTGTGTGTGTGTTCATACAGATATACGTGTAATGTGTGTGTGTGTGTCTGTATTCATACATATAGAAATAAAACAAAGCTTTTTTCACAGCGCAAAATAATTTATTCAACAACAAAGCTTTCAAACATAAAAGTCCTTCCTCAGTGTTTAAAAACAGTTTAAAAACTTTCATTTAAATGCAAAACACGACATAGCCCATCCTAGTATAAAACAAAACTAATTACAAACCCAATTCAGAAACTAATTAAAAATGATTAAAAAATCAAGAGCAGTATAAGAAAGTAATACCTTAAGAAATTTTACACATAATAAAATCATGTAACCACTTGTTGTCTGTTTTTCAAAATTGGTTTTAGGGTTATATGCTTATTCAGACCCGGGTATATATCAGCTTCCATACGTATAATCCATTCAAACTCTTTAATGTCTAATTTATTATGTCACCACATCTAATATTTGGTTTTAAAAATTCCATAACCCTAAATTAGAAATGATGCTTTGTTCCTTGTTCTTGTACATGCTTAGCTAATTGGTCTCTCTGCCCCCACGTTTATCAGATCTTTGTTCTACTGTTCTATCCCTCAGTCTTCTTAATGATTTGCCTACATAAAATGCAGAACATAGAGAACAAGTCGCTAAATAAATTATAAACAGAGTATTGCATACAGCCGCACAGGTGAAGGTATATTTCTTCTTACTAACAGGATGTATAAACTCATTTGCTTGACAAATACTACTACGACTTGAATAGTTAAAGCATGGTACTGTTCGTTTGATGTTAAAATCAGTCTGATTTGGCTTGTTTAAAGAAAAATCCTTATAACATAAACGTTGCTTTAAGTCATCACATGTTCTATAACTAAATAAAGGTTTATCTGGTAGCCATCTATCATGCCCTGGTATACTTTTTAACATATCCTAATGTACTCAACCGATTTACTAGCTCCATTGTATGTCATTAAATATCTGAGGGGTTGCATTCCTGTATTATTTAAATGCACATTATCAACAGTAGTATGTTTTACATCTTCTCTAATCATACTTAATTCCCTTCCATCATAAACCTTCATTTCAAAATCAATATTCATTTCATCCATTTGCTTAGTACACAAATCGGTTCTTGTATTAAGCCTACTAGCTTGTACGTATTGGCTTTTAGCTACTCCTTTAAAAACATGATTTGCATGCATGCTAGTCTTGTAGAGATATTCATTTGTATGCATATCTTTCTTATAGATGGTAGTATCTAGACCTTTATCAGTTAAAAATATTCGAACATCCAAAAAATGGATGCCAGTATCAGATGCATTCATCTCCAATATCAGGAAATCGGTAGTTTGATCTAAACACAAAAGGAAGTTATTCAAATCACCTCGATTCCCTCCCCAAATTAGGAAAAATATCATCCACAAAACGCTTGTAGAAGTTTATATTATGGGTATATTTATTACTCTCACCATAAATACTCATACTTTCCCACTTACTCAGTGTTAAATTGGCATACGTATTTGCCACAGCGGTTCCCATTGCCACTCGTGATGTTTGATGATATACCTGATTATAAAACAAAAATATTATTCTCTAATACTAGTTCTAAAAGTTCACAAATTGTTGGGACTTCTCTCACCGTATGTATTCCATCCTCAGTTAGGATCTCCCTAATTGGATCAATACCGTACGTGTTTGGGATTACGGTGAATAGGGATTTAATATCCATTGTGACGAATGTGAATTCTGTGGTCAGATTACTATCCGACCAGTCATACAGCTATTCCAGAAAATCACTTGTATCTTTGACATAACTTGATATAAATTTCAAATAATGTTTCAGTTGTTGTTGTTCTTTGTCTTTCGGCTTTTTCCCGGTAAGGGGTCACCACAGCAGAACTCCGGTCCGCTAATGATTGGCAGTAGATTTTTACGAAACGTCGAGGTGCCAGCTCGACGCCCAACCTTCAACGAATAATTGAGCAGTAATAGTGTTGAAAGACAGCAACCAGGAAGTAAAATCCAACACCAAAAACGTCTGAAAAAAGCAGCCGCACACAGCTATGACGAAGGAACGCTCATTTACACACGTATGTCTTTCGAACGCTATCCAACCGTGGAGAGGATATGCAGACTCCACACAGAAGACACTACCAAGCCGAGAATCGAACGGGAGAACCTCTTGCTGTGAGGTAACAACGCTACCACCATACCACCGCAGAAACCCTGTAAATAAACAGATAAAGGTTCAGTTATCCCCCCTTTTCCAGAGACTACTGGTCTCATAGGTGGGTTTAGGGTGGATTTGTGAACCTAAACCATATAATATCGGAATGGTAGGTGAGGGCACTGTAAAGTAAATGAAGGTTTGTAAGTCTATGTCATTCATGAGTTGTGAATCATAAATGCACATGTTAATTTTACTAATAATAGCATTAATTTCCCTATTTGTAATAATCTTAAAAGTACATACATCAGATAGTGGATCATTCATAGCTGTAAGATAATTACATAAATCCATCAGAACAATACAGCCACCTTTATTACTATATCTGAATTGTTTTGTAAAGCTTTAAGAGACTTAAATTCTTCCCCAGTCAAATTGTACATTTTTTTAAAAGAATTCTAACTATAAAGCTAGAGATAATGCCTGTTGGTCTTTGAGTAATGAGAGGTAATGTATTAAATTTCTCAAGTTATAGACTTAGTGACTCTGACATTTCTTTATTTTCATGAGGTATGAAATTTGTTCCAGCAGGAACAGATAATATGATGAATGCTATCACTGATCTTAAAGTATTTTTGAGGCACATGAATTTAAAATGTACTTTTAAAGATTCCACTATAGTTACACCTGCCATTTGTAAAAGAAGTAGCACTTTTATAC
>NC_056732.1:1870777302-1870812302 GCF_019279795.1 Protopterus annectens
TGATGCACAGCATTGCTTTCCAGCAAATCTCAGTCACTGAAAATCTTAGCTATCATTCAAGGGTTACTGTTGCTGTGGTATGTAACAGAAAAATTCTCATGACAAATCCCCCTGACGTCAGCTACTTGGATTTGTAAATAAGAGGTAAATGCAGTTTCAGTCCCAGTTACGTTTGCACAAACCAAATCAGAAATGCTGTTTTTAATTTTTTTTTTTTTTTTTTTACCACCCAGTGCATCAGCATTATGGAATGCTAGAGCGCATCCGGAATTGCCCTCAAATAGATACTAGTCACATCAAAACTACAGATACGTTAAATCAAAAGACATGAGCAAGATAAAGTGTGGGTAATATGGTTTTTAACCAGGGAACTGCACCACGTCCATCTGCATCACCTCATTTTCCATAACACACTTTAAAGTGGGGATTTTGGTTTCTTTCCCACTGGAAAAAATTATACATTTGTAGTAGTAACTGGCAGAACTGCGGTGGTGGTGCTGCGGTAGCGTTGTCGCCTCACAGTTAGACGTTGTCCGTTTGATTCTCAGTTAGAGCGTCTTCTGTGTGTCGACATGCGTGAATGGGCATTCCTTCGTTGAAGGTTGTGCGTTAGGCCCGGCAAGCCAGCATGTGAAAATCTACTGCCAGTCATTAGCGGACCGGAGTTCCGCTGTGGTGACTCCTAACCGGGAAAAGCCGAAAGACACAAACAGTAGTAACTGGCAATTTGTAGTGTTCTGTAACCTATTCTGCTGTACACAGAAAAACAAATCTACTTATGGGTGCATTGACTGACCCAGATGTGATGTTCGTACTTGTCATTGGATCCTTGTACATAGCCTGCAATAATTCTACCAATGCTTCTGGGAATTTGAACCACCACAATACTACCCAACACAGATTTCTCCCACCTTACATCCTACTTCCTTGTATATCCATTTATCAGCCACCTGCTACAGAACTTTCATGCAATGTGATAGGAGTTTGATGCCTCTGTACTGCCCACAGTTGTGGATGTCACCTCTGTTTTGTACACTGGCATGAGTATGCTTATTCTTCAGTCATCTGGCATATGCCTTTCTCTCCACACTGCTATGAGTACTCTTAGGAGCCTTTACTCCCCTTTCTCAGCCATCAACTTTGTCGTACCTGCTGTCACCTCATCTGAGCCTGCTGCTTTCCCTGACTTAATTTTCCTTCGAGATATTCTTACTTCTTCCTGGGTGATATCCTGTTTGTCTTGTATCGTAGTTTATTTCTGGGCAGTACAGCATTTGTGGGGTTATCGTCATTCCTAAGCTGCTGGGAATACTCCTTCCATCTGCCTTTGATGTCCTGCAGACTGGTGAGCATGTTGTTGCTGGCATCCCTTATGAAGGTTATCTGACTGTCTTCCATTATCTCTCTGTCTTGACCTTGCAATCTGATGTAGTTTGTTTGTGCCACTTACCGAGGCTCTCTTTGCAGAAGCTGGTAGAGTGCCTCAAATGCTCTTTCCTTTGCTATTGCAACTCCTTTCTTAGCTTCTTTGTTAGACAACCTGTATTCCTTCCTAGCCTGGTTGATCTTTTCTATCTCCCACTTTTTTTGAAGTCTATGTTTCTTTTGTAGAGTTCCTAGACTGCTGCATTCCACCACATGCTTTCCTTATGTAACTTAACATACCTGGCAGGGCCACATATCAGTGCTGTAGTCAGCACACTTGCTGTTTTCAGGTGCTGTCATTCTTATGAAACTACACCCATTTCTTCCTCTTCTTAGGGTACGAAAGCTCTCAGTAATTCCTTGAACTTTGTACCTTCTCTCCAGTCAACTTCCAGGTCTTCAGCCTGGTCTCTGTCAATCACAGAGCCCTCTCTGACCACTGCTTGCAGCTAATTGTGGCAACCAGTGGTTTGTCCTGTTCTGTCCGTGTCGATATGTGTATTCAAGTCACCAATTATCAACATCAATTCATGTTGTCCTGCTTTATCTAGTAGGTCCTGCTATTGCTGTCTGAATGCATTCTTTTCCTCACTATCACAACCCTGCTGTGGGACATAGGCTGAGGATATGAATACTGATCTATCATTACACTGGAGTCTGATTGCCATGAGTCTGTCAGTAATTCTGATGACGTCCCTCACTGCCTTCTTAAGCCTTTCTCTCACCACAATTCCATCACCATTTCTAGCGTGTCCTCCTCCTGAATAGTAGACTCTGGATCCCAAGCCAAGTGGCTTGGCTGCACTGCCCTTCCATCTTGTGTTCTGGATACATAGGATATCCAGCCTCCTCTGTACCCTTCCATCTTGTCTCTTGGATACATAGGATGTCCAGCCTCCTCTGTACCCTTCCATCTTGTCTCTTGGATACATAGGATGTCCAGCCTCCTCTGTACCCTTCCATCTTGTCTCTTGGATACATAGGATGTCCAGCCTCCTCTGTACCCTTCCATCTTGTCTCTTGGATACATAGGATGTCCAGCCTCCTCTGTACCCTTCCATCTTGTCTCTTGGATACATAGGATGTCCAGCCTCCTCTGTACCCTTCCATCTTGTCTCTTGGATACATAGGATGTCCAGCCTCCTCTGTACCCTTCCATCTTGTCTCTTGGATACATAGGATGTCCAGCCTCCTCTGTACCCTTCCATCTTGTCTCTTGGATACATAGGATGTCCAGCCTCCTCTGTACCCTTCCATCTTGTCTCTTGGATACATAGGATGTCCAGCCTCCTCTGTACCCTTCCATCTTGTCTCTTGGATACATAGGATGTCCAGCCTCCTCTGTACCCTTCCATCTTGTCTCTTGGATACATAGGATGTCCAGCCTCCTCTGTACCCTTCCATCTTGTCTCTTGGATACATAGGATGTCCAGCCTCCTCTGTACCCTTCCATCTTGTCTCTTGGATACAGGATGTCCAGCCTCTCTGTACCCTTCCATCTTGTCTCTTGGATACATAGGATGTCCAGCCTCCTCTGTACCCTTCCATCTTGTCTCTTGGATACATAGGATGTCCAGCCTCCTCTGTACCCTTCCATCTTGTCTCTTGGATACATAGGATGTCCAGCCTCCTCTGTACCCTTCCATCTTGTCTCTTGGATACATAGGATGTCCAGCCTCCTCTGCACCCTTCCATCTTGTGTTCTGGATACACGGGATATCCAGCCTCCTCCTTACCATCATGTCATCCCTTTCCAAGCTGCATCCTGTCAGTGAGCCTACACAGAGCAGCAATTCTCAGTTCACATTTGGCAGGTTCACTGGTTGTATGTCCAGCTTTAGCTCAACAGAGCTATTGAAGGTAATCCAGGCTGGGCAACTACACACTGGCTGGCCAGTAGCTTATTGACCCATGGCTGCTGAGCAACCACATGGCCAATAGGGGTACAGACACGCTTTGTGGAGTTCATTCAAACCTTACCATAATCTATGGTTTTGGTAATGGATGAAAAGTGATAGGAGTAAGCAGTAGAATTTCTATTTAACATTCTTATCTTTGTTTCCACAAAAAAACAAGGAAGCGTGCTAGTATAAAAGGAAGAATTTTCCTAAAAATAAATCGTGAGAGGAGAAGATGTTGAAAATGTGCAGTGAGTACTAGACACATGACCACGGATGACATAATTTATCCCTAACAGTACATAGGCAAGTGACCGTAGTTACTAGAGAACCGGATGCAAGGCTTTTACACATAAATTAATGGTCCTACAGGAGTACTGCAGTTGGAGGTTCCCAGTAGTGTTTCATACAGGGTCTATATCATATTGTCGAATTCTTAAAACTTTGAAGCACTGAAGGTCGAACTTCAATGTTCGAAGTTTTAAAACCTCGAATCATATAACGGAGATCGCCATAGAGTGCGGGAAGGGAAGATTTCCCTTTCCTGCACTGTAGTGCAATTTCGAACTTGGTATATTTAAGTAGCTGGGGGTGTGGGAAGTGCAGGGGGTCTTGCCCCCCTGCATAGTGGGTTTTTTTTTTTTTTTTTTGGGTTTTAAATTTTTTTTTTTTTTGACATTCGAAGTATTACAGGTTTGAACATTAAAATTTGACCTTTAGTGCTTCGGACTTGTAATACTTCGACAATATGATGTAGACCCTTTCATACATTTAGTTATGCATTCCAGGTGATCAGTATTCCTGAATACACAGCAGTGACTTCACTTTTTCTAACTTGTTCTGGATAAGTCATGTATGCCTGTCTGTCTTTTTATTCATCTTCTGGAAGATGAATTTCTCAGTAAGTGTGTATACCTGGGGGATTACATTGTGTTTTACACTGTACCTGGAAGCCAGAATGATACTGCTATGTGGTCTGATGCATGAGTATTTTGAGGACTGTAGTGTAGTACATTTCACAGTTGTAAATAAATGTCACACTATGGTGAGAACAAGAGTCAGTGTCACCCAGGCTAGTGAAAGCAGATAACGTATACATACTAAATCTAGAGCACTGGATAATAGTTTTCAATCTTACTCACAAACACTGGCTAATCTACAATGTATGTACTGTACCTGTGTACTATGTATGTATTTTACCTATGTTCCAAATTTCAGCTGTACACCACAAATCTATTAATTACCTTTATTTTTAAAATTAATATTTTTTTGTTTGTTCTCTCCAAAGTAACTGTTTATGTGCTGCATACCACTGTAAAAACATGTCTCTTGTAATTTGTGTGTATACTGATCATGTCTAAATAACTAAATGTGTCTGTAATTTTTCTTTGTGGAACTTTTCTCCCCGGGTCTCTGGTGAAAAAGGGCCTTTTCGGCTCAATCAGACACCCCCGGTTAACAAATGTAAAATAAAATAAATAAATAAAAAATAATGTTTTCCTTCTATTTGGTGATGTGCCTTTTGCGGTGTGATTTGCATAAGCAGCCTGAATGGCACACCTGTAAGCAGGAACAGCCCTAGGTCAACTGGTGCCCTAGGCAAAAGGGCTCCACGGACTGGTGCCCCCATCCTGGTCTACCTACACCAAATAAATACTGGAAAAGCGCCCCTAGACCCGGCGCCTCCTAGGCAGCCCCTGGTTGGCCTATGCCTAAGGCCGGCTATGCCTGTAAGGAAACCAGTAACTGACAGTCAGATGGTACAGTGGAATAGGGATTAGACATTATGGATGTATATTATTTTCTGGTGACCTGTCCATGCTTAGATGTTCATAGATTAGTACTAGGCTAACTGCCCTTGCGAGACATTTTAAGCCTAGCCAATTAACCTTTGTGAGACTTAAACCCTGCACCTTGTGTTTGTATGGCAAACATCTTAACCATTAGACCACCCTCCCAACCCCACACAAGCACCATATGATTTAATGTGTGTCTTCAGTTTAAAAACTGTTTTCCTAAGTGGTACTTATACCTCATCTGATGCTATTGTTAAGATTTCTGTGACTATGCTAAGCCATTGTCTGTGACTTGGGGTTCCCATGCATATGCATCACACCTCCTCCTTCATCTTCTGTTGCTAAACAGTCATGATGTCTGCATAATGAATTCATCTCCTCAACATACCACCTGTTAGCTTAGCTTGTCCCTTCCTGTACTGAAAGCCAGTCATTGTTATTCATCTGGTTTCACAAGTTATGCACTTGTATTCCTTTAAACATGCCTGTAACATACACAGATTACAATTTTTTTTAGACATTCAATTAAGCTAAGAGGTGTCGTATCTACACAATTGCTCTGGATTCTAACTTTAGAGAACATCTTATAATCTTTGTCGTTATGCAGTGTTGTTGCCGTGGATTCTAACTTTAGAGAACATCTTATAATCTTTGTCTTTATGCAGTGTTGTTGCCACAGATTCTAACTTTAGAGAACATCTTATCATCTTTGTCTTTATGCAGTGTTGTTGCCATGGATTCTAACTTTAGAGAACATCTTATAATCTTTGTCGTTATGCAGTGTTGTTGCCATGGATTCTAACTTTAGAGAACATCTTATAATCTTTGTCGTTATGCAGTGTTGTTGCCATGGATTCTAACTTTAGAGAACATCTTATAATCTTTGTCGTTATGCAGTGTTGTTGCCGTGGATTCTAACTTTAGAGAACATCTTATAATCTTTGTCGTTATGCAGTGTTGTTTGTGGTTCTAACTTTAGAGAACATCTTATAATCTTTGTCGTTATGCAGTGTTGTTGCCGTGGATTCTAACTTTAGAGAACATCTTATAATCTTTGTCGTTATGCAGTGTTGTTGCCGTGGATTCTAACTTTAGAGAACATCTTATAATCTTTGTCGTTATGCAGTGTTGTTGCCGTGGGCTGTTTGTACCTGTCCTTTCTTGCTTGTACTTTGTTGTTTCCGCTCAGCTATTTAAAAAACCCAAACTTTGCCCTTTGCACCCCTTTTATTTTTCTGAAGCCATAGCCTGTCCTTGTGATACATATGAGTTGATGTTTGTGTGCAGTCCTACTAAGGGTTGTCATGTCTTTACTTTTGTGATGTTCTGTACTAAATGGCCTTTCATGCATGATCTTTGCTGTAAGAACTAAATTCACATGATAATTGAAATACAACAGTCACGGTTACACAAACAATGAGCGTGGTATAAAACATATCATTGGAAGTAGTCTGGTTTAACTAGCTTCTTGACAAAATGTGTGAAATTTTGGATATTCGTGAATAGAAGACCTTGTTGTGGCAGCCTGCAATGGAAAACACTTTTTTGAGGGAGAGCACGGACAGTATGCACACTAGCACGGACAGTATGCACACTGTTTGGAACAACTGTTTGGAACAGTGGACAGTATGCACACTGTTTGGAACAGCACTGTTTGGAACAGTGAGAGCACGGACAGTATGCACACTGTTTGGAACAGTGAGAGCACGGACAGTATGCACACTGTTTGGAACAGTGAGAGCACGGACAGTATGCACACTGTTTGGAACAGTGAGAGTAGGCACTGCATAGCATAACATTTTAAGTTGCATCAAAAACAGCATAACACCAACGAAGATGTGCACACAAAAGCAGTAGTGCCTACAAATATAAGGAGACATCAGTGGCATGCCTATGGGGTAACAAGGTAGAACAATGCAATTCTATGTAACGCAAGTATGAATATTCTTTATGATTACAGTATTAATTTGCAGACTTAACTAAATCTGTCAGTGACCGAGATGAATTGTAATCTGTGAATGTCACAAGCATTATTTAGAGGAATAGTTAGACAACTTTATATTAAGGATTGCTGAAAGAATTTTTGTAACCTGATTTACTATAAAAGTGCTATTCAGATGATAGGAGTAGGGAGAGAGATGAGGGAACACTTTCCAGAACCTGCCCTTGCCATGACCCTACCTAGTCTTCCTTCCCTTTATGTACCCTCAAAAGGACCATACTTAGTACCACATTACACCTCTCTCAAATGTGTCTACTATGCATTTGCATAATTTTATACAAACAACATTTGTTTATTGCTGACCTATTGATCTATATCAATGTAAAATTGTTACTTAGCTTCTTTTTAATGCAACTTTAACTTTATGCATGTAACCCAACATATGTGAATCGTTTTGCTATAACTGCTGTTATATCAATATTGTTTAAAACTGTACTTGTTTAAAATGTACAACTGGAGTTTTTCTCCTTGGGTCTCCACTGAAAATGGGCCACAAGCCCATATGGACAAACCCGGTTAACAAATGTCAATAAATAAAAGAATAAATAAATAATGAGACTGCAAGCAAATCTGTTTGATGTGTATTGTCATGCAAAGCTGACTGAATAGCTGAACCTTGCGGGTAGGAAATGTGATACTCTTGCTAGCTGAGGTGGTTGGAATATGGGAGGAGTGACATTAGAATATGGGAGGAGTGACATTAGAATATGGGAGGAGTGACATTAGAATATGGGAGGAGTGACATTACAAGGAACTGAAGCAGATCAAAGTTAAATGTCTAAAAAAGGCTGTTATCTTATCAATGAGCAGGCAGTTCTGGAAGCTTTTGTCACATAAGATGCAACTCATAAGCAGGAAACACATTTGTAAAGGCAGTGTGCGACAGTAAATGATACTTTTACTGAGGCCTGTTAAAATTAGCTGCTGTTCTCTGTTCTTCTATTCTAAGTGAATGGTACTGTCCAGTGACAGTCCAGCTATGGGCATTTTGTACACCGTGTATTATGGGGGAGATTCTTCTTTAGAAGAAATGGACTCTCATCAGGAAGGATGTCTGCCCCCAGGACGGCATTCAGGGTTACACACAATAAAATTATTAGTGACTACTTCTGTCTAGTACATACAGGTTTTTGTAATGAGCTAAACTTAAGGAAAAGTTAAAAAAATATATATCTTTTAAAATATTTTCCAGTAGTTGTCCTTTAAGCACAGTAAATATTTCTAGTTTAGGTTATGTAGAGAAAGTTAACGTTCTAAGTAACTGCATGTATACAGTTTACAAACATAAGCAACTTCTTATAGCACAGGAATACAAAAAAAAAAAAAAATTCAACTCTGTCCACTGGCCAGTAGCAAAACAACACAATTTATGGTTCTACAAGCAATCAGAGGCCTAGAAATAATTTAGTTACTACTCTTACTAGAGTTTAAATCAAAGCAATTCTGCTTCATATCACAATAAATGCTAAAAATAAATGCAGAACTATTCAGCTTAGCTCACTGGTCAGTAGTTTGGTGGTGGTGAGGACAGTGTCAGGGTCTTAAAGCTGAAGAAAAGGGATGTAGTACTTAGCGAAAAAGGCTCTATAGTGCACTGAGGGCTTTGGAGGAAGCTGGCTTTCTGTGAATTATTTGTTTGCCTATGTTTGTAAATCACGTGTCTGACTCTTTAAATTTCTTGTTTCTTTCTTTGCACAGGTCAAACTATGTAGCTGAGGGCAGAAGGTATAAAAATGGTGATTGTAACATACTAAGGGAGAACTTCTTTTATGAGTTTATATAATCACCCCCTAGAAAATGCACACCCATATGGCATGGTCATCCAGATTAGAAAACTCTTATCTTTGAACTAAAAAAAAAAATGTGTGGTGTAGACCGTGTAGTGTGTGTGTGTGTGTGTGTGTGTGTGTGTGTGTGTGTGGTCATGTATGGTCAGACTTGCACATAAGCAAACTATGCAGTTAGGGTGCTGTGCTTTTAGGGGTGGTCTTTTTCCATTTATTTATTTTTAGAGTAGTGTTTCTTTACTAATAGGTAAAGCTAAGTAATAATATTTCATATCAGACGTGGTTATAACTGCTGGATTGGGGGTTTGGGTTGGCTGGATGGAAGTAACTGATCATCTTGCCATTTATTCAGTTTAAGCAGTCACTGTCTGGATTTTTAGGACTAGTGTGCATTTGTGAGACGAAAGATGGACTAGGAGGTAATGGAGAACACTGTATCATGCATACGTTGCAGTCAAGAATGCAGATGCCAGTTTAACTTATTGCAAAAAATGAGGGATATTTTGCAAAATGAGATAGATGTAAAAATGAGTTTACCTTTAGATGTGCGTATTGCACACAGGCGAACAGCACTTGTGTGAAAAGCAGTCTGCAAGATTTGCAAATGCCGAACGGAAAAAGGTTTGAATGTGCAATGAGCGAATGCACAGTGAGGGATTGCACTATAGTGAGGATTTCCTTTCCCCACTGTGCGATCTTGGAGTTAGAATAATAAAGTAGGTGCTTGCCCCCCTGCTTTACACTTAGTTTTTTTTTTGTTTGAGATTAATGTTCGAAAAACAGCAAATCTGCTTTTTGATGTGCTGTTTTTCAAACATTTTTGTGGTTTCGAACCACTGTGATTTGCGTTTTTAAAGGTAAACCGTAAAAATGTTTTGTTATTTTTATGCTTATTTTAGGAGGTAATCAGTATTAGGTGCTTGACAAGGGTGGCAAGAACTTTTACGTTTGTCTTCTTAACGTTGTGTATGGCAAGTACTATCAAAAAGTGAATGTTTCACTTGTTAAAATACTGTTGGTGATAGTTTAGAATGCTTAGTATTGTGGGCTGGAGGGAGCATTACAGTAATGCTGTAACATTCTAAGCAGCATGCGAATACACTAGCATGGTCAAGTGTCCTCCAGTACCATCTACTACTTAATTAGACAACTGATGTTTACAGACAGAGCGGCTGTCTTCTGTGGAGGAAAATGGGTAGTTGTGTTATTCTGATCTGCAGGACTAATTTGATTATGTGAAGCAACACAAAATATTTTAATGTCTGGCAACTGTGTGTTTGAAACAAAGGTGAAGTACGTTACACAGTCATCCTTTTTAATTACAATCAGACATCTAAATTTTACATAGAGGTGGTGATAACTCCTTGGTGGTGGTTGTCTGTGTGATGCCCCAACACTGGCCCAGTAGTCAAAGAGCCTCAGTCCTCACCACTAGCACCAGTGGAGGACGTACAATTGGGAGGATGACAAGTACACACACAGTAAAGTGCAATTTCCCTTGAGAGCAAACAGAGACCACAGTCGGTCTGGGGCTGTTTTTTCCCTCTTTCTCCAGATACCCAGTAAAGACTCCTCACTGGCACAGCTATAGAGTTGAGATCCCAGCTGAGTGGCCAAGCCAAGACCTCCAGCACCCTCTCAGTCCCTGCCCAAGTAGCTAACACACAGACTCTTTGAGATTTGATTTATACACGTACACACACACTCACACACACACACACACACACACCTGGGAAAGGCTGGGACAAGTTTACTAGCTATGCCCCCTTCTGCCCAGACAACAAGGTAGTTAATATGCAAGTACTCTCAGAACTTAAATATGTCTGTCAAATGTCAGCCACAATGAAAAGTTTAAATATATTTAATAATAAATGACAATAGAACTAGAAAGTACTCAGTAAATCATCACAGTAACTTCAGAGTTCAAAATCACAGTAAATATTTAAAACAACATTGCAGGACAGTCTGATGTACATAAAGAAAACATCTAAACTATACTTCACTATATTCCTAACTGTATCTAAGAGAAATTACTGTACCCTAGTTAACTTACAGAGCCAGGCAAGACAGATGTGGTGAGTGGATGTATAGCTGACGCTGACAGGACAAAGACAAAATACAAAATGCCTAGTCACTCTCTCAGAGAGTTCTTAAATTTAATATTCCAAATATTACTGCTGGGATACTTGCAGAATGACGTCACCTCTTGTTATCGTACATCTACCTGTGAAAATACATGTACAAGGACTTCTCTTAGAGCTAAGGCAAATTGTGGAAGTTGTAAAATAATTTACATTCCTCCACATTTAAAGACAATTAAAAAAACTTCTAGTTCTAGACATTCTCTTGTTGCATTGAAACTGAAAGATAACATCTCTTTTTATTATGTGGTTATAAAGTAATTTTAAGTTTTCAGCTATTCTTCCGAAGTTAACTTCTTGTGTTTCAGTTCCCATTATTAAAATACATCTACATCTAAACGGTCACAATAGTGTATGTACATTTCTGCTCAGTACTGTACAAAATATCTCTTCAGTATCCATGCCTGTACAATATGACATACAGTTAGAATACATTTGTAACACAGGCATATGAATCATGTTGATCTTTACAAATGACACACGACCACTTACAAAATTCCAGATAGCTGGGCTGGCAGTATCTCCTTTTGTTACAGTCTGGATGAAAGTAACTGACCCTGTCGTCATGTGCTCCAGTTTAACAGTCACCTTTCATAAAATAACGGGTAAATGCACAGAGTACCCAGACATACCTCTCAACCTCTTCGAGCAAGAACTCTGGACAAAGCTGTACATAATGGGGGGGGGGGATAAATGCCCCAAAACAAAGACAATTTTAAATATTGCTCTTACAAACTAAGAAAGTTGATAGAATAACAGGTTTTGCATTAACATACATTTTCTAAAGGGTATTAAGTATGAAACAAATGTCTGTCATTATTTTCTGGCTTCAATCTTCAGTGATTTGACAGAAAACCACAATTTAATGAGAAATGGACCAATAATATGAGGCAAAAATCTGGACATTCTGTGAAAATCTCTATAGGTGAGAGGTACGTGTAACTCAGACCAGAACTTCTGAGGGCTGGTGGTCTCCATACACAAAGGCTGTATAAATGGATTTTGATATGGATTTAGTAATCACCTCTGCCCTGAACCCCATCCAGTATAAACCCAGCACTGCATAGTTGTACACAGAAGGTCTCCGTACTTGTGTGTGGCACTGGGGATGGGATGATGCCATTGTTTCTTTAATGTCCCTCCTAAATCTCAAAGATGACTATACCTTTATGTTGTGCTGTGGACCGTGTGATCATTATTCCTTTAACTTTCCTCACAAACCCCAGATGGGTGCAAAGAGGGGTCACTGTAGCATGCACAGGAGCACTGTACTGTCTAGAAATAACAAGCTTTTAAAACTTATTGCAATTATTATTTTTTTTATTTTCCTCCCAGTCAAACATCTGATGCATGTACAGGTGGCTATCTTATGGGTGAGACAAAGTAACTGTGCTGGTGATATATGTCTGACAGCAAATATGTTATATTCCATTTGTTCATAGGTAGGTACTAGGCTATTGGCCCTAGGTCCTATATAAGCCTAGCCAAAAAATGTACCCTGGCTTTCACCACCCAAGAAAATTATTTCCCTGTGCCCCTGTCAAGCAGAGCCACAGAAGTGATCCCCAGGGTGAATTTCCCATTTCCCATCCAATCATCAAGATTTTTCTTGAAGAGTGCTAATGAGGAGCTCTGTTTTACATAAGATAGGTAGTCTGTTCCAGAGTATGGGAAGTCTCTGTGACAGGAATCTATCCCTCCAGCATGTTCTGTTTATTGTGGTTACAAGGTTTAGGTCCCTAGAGCGTGTAGCTCGGAGGGATTGGGGTTTCTTTAAGTGGAGCATGTCCAACAGCTCTGGGTTTGACATAGCTTTGTATGTTAGCCAGAGATCGCCCCTGAGTAGGTTTTTCAGTTTTATCCCTACCTGATATCAGAAAGGTGCACAGAAGGAGCCGTTCTTTGGGGGTAGGGGTAAGGAGGCATGCTGCATATAAATGTGAAAGCAGCAGGTTGAAGTATATAACCATGGGCATTTATTGCTTTAATTTTAATCCCACCAGAGGGGGATACACAGAAAGTGACTACCTATTCCCATATATGATACGTGTACCCTCACAAGCATTTATCTTCTCAATTTATTATGAACCGGTGTTTCGTCAACTTTGAGCATGAAAACTTTGGCTACAGCTTATTTCTTCCTCAAAATAAAAAAAGTAAAATTTAATTTCTTTTCCATATGCATGATTTTCTCCAGGTCATCATTCAATCAAAGGGTTGGACAAAAATCTCAGGACACTTATAGCCCTGGGGCTTGTCTGTGCTTATCAGTCCCCAGACCCCCCAGCCTAATTTAATTATTACAGGGAAGGTTTGGTCTGTTAAGGTGTGTTTGAAAGGATGCCGAAAAATGCAAAGTTTCTTAATTTCATAGTATAATACTAGGCTATCTGCCCTAGGGCATTTATAAGCCTAGCCAAAGTGTATGTGGCTTTCGCCACCCCATGTAATGATACAAAAGTGTACAATTTAAATTTAGTTTACTGTGCCTCTATCTAGCAATGACACAGAGATGACCCCCAGGGTAAACCTACGATCACCCATCCATTCGTCCAGATTTCTCTTGAAGAGAGTCAGTGAGGGGCTCTGCCTAACATGGACAGGTATCCTGTTCCAGAGTGCGGGAAGCCTCTGGGTTATGAATCTGTCCCTCCAGCATGTCCTATTCATATTTGTGCTGAGGTTTAGATCTTTAGCTCTTGTGGCTCTGATGGATTTGGATTTTTTGAGGTGGAGCATGTCCATTAATTCTGAATTAGACATGGCCTTGTACGTAAGGCACAGATCACCTCTGAGCAGGCGGTATGCCACTGAATAGAGCTGGAGCTTTTTCAGTCTGGCAGCATATGATATATGCTGGAGACCCTTGATCCTCTTGGTAAGGTATTTTTGGGGTCTCTCCAGCTGCTGCAGGTGCCGGGTGAGGTACATACCAAATGGGGCAATATACTCAATCATAGGCCTGATAAGGGAGGAATATAAGGGTATAATGACATCCTTTGATCTGGATGTGAATCCCTTCATGATAAGGTGGGCAAGGTAGAAGGTCTTTCTAACCACTTTGGCGTCGTGGGTGTCAAATGAGAGGTCACTGTCAACTTGGGTCCCCAGGTCTCTGATTACTTTTTCTGTACTTAATGGATTACCACCTATGTGGTAATTTGTGGGTACTTTGTTTTTTCCAAAGGGGATGACTATACATTTTATGGCATTTAGTTTAAGGCCATGACTCTGGCACCAGTCGTCTGTTTCTGTGAGGCCCTTCTGGAGGATGCATGTGTCAGCTGGTGTGTCGACTATGGTGCCTAGTTTGCAGTCGTCTGCGAACTTTGTCAGCCACAACCCCCCTATGTTTGCCTGCACATCTGAGAAATAAATGCCGAACAAGAGGGGTCCCAAGACAGAGTCCTGTGGGACTCCACTTGTGACTGGCTTAGAGTCTGACATAGCTCCAGCTATTCTGACTTTGTGGGTTCTGTCCTTTAGCCAGTTTGCAACCCATCTTGTGACAAATGGGTTTACATTTAAGCTGTTGAGCTTGTCTATGATGCCTGAGTGGGGTATTGTGTCAAAGGCTTTTACTAGCTCCAGGTAGGCTGTATGAACTGCTTTGCCTTCATCTATGGCTCTAGTGACTGTTTCAAAAAAGTCCACCAGGTTTAAAAGACAGGATCTGTCTTTTACAAAGCCAAACTGGGTAGGGTCAATTGTCTGTAGGTCCCCGATGTCTTTGTTTATGAGTTCCATAATGATCCTTTCCATAGCTTTGCAGACCAAGCTGGTCAAGCTTATGGGGCGGTAGTTTCCAGGGTCTGTAGAGGTGCCACCTTTGTGGAGTGGGACCACTGTAGCTATACGCCAGTGTTCAGGGATGTATCCTGTAGCAAGGCTAAAATTAAACAGCATTCTTATGTGCGGGTTTAGCTCCTCTAGGAGTTCACGTAGCACGCAACCCGGGACACCGTCAGGTCCCATGGATGCTGTATTTTTAGCTTTGCTGAGGGCAGCTCTCACCTGAACATCTGAGATTTCAGGGAGGTTGCATTCAGCTGAGATATTTATTTCATCTTTTGGGGGAGAGGGAGGGGAGAAATTTGCACTGAACCTGTCTGCCAGTATGTTGGCAATATCTGTGAGTTCAGTGTATTTTTTGCCATTATGAACTAACTCATATCTGAGGGTTTCCGCCCAGGTTTCTAACATAACTGAAGAAGGCCTTGTGATTATCTTTAGTGTCCTTAGCGATTTTTCTCTCGAAGTTGGCCTTTGATGATTTTATTAGCGAACGTAGTTTTTTGCTGGTGCTGATCAGGGATGCCTTCCCTTTATGGGATTTTGCTTTGTCTTGCAGTAGCTTCCTTCTCTTGTTATAAAGTTTGTTTATGGCTGGGGTCCACCAGATAGGATGCCTGCCTTTGGTGGAAAGGGTCTTGGTTTTATTTGGGATTGCATGATCCATGCATTCTTGGAGATGCCCGTAGAAAGCATTTGTGAAGGATTCAGCAGTGTGGGATGTGGTTTCCACTGGCCCAGGGGGCTTGAAGGATACCATTTCAGTCCTAAGGAGTGTAATAAAGTCGGCTTTTGAGAAGTTTCTCACTGTGGTCTTTTGTGCTGGGGGTGTAAGACTGAATTCCTTTCCTTAATCATATTTTTTGTTTGGAACTGCGGTGGTGGTGCTGTGGTAGCATTGTCGCGACACAGTAAGACCTTGTCCTGTTCGATTCTCAGCTAGAGCGTCTTCTGTGTGGAGACATGCGTGAATGGGCATACCTTCGTTGAAGGTGTGCGTCAGGGCTGGCAACTCGGCATGTAAAAATCCACTGCCAATCATTAGCGGACCGGAGTTCTACTGTGGCGACCCCTAACCGGGAAAAGCCGAAAGACAGAACGATAATCATATTTTTTGTTTGGGCCATCATTGGATGAAAAGTTTTGTTTAAAATGCATTTCAGAGCATGTACAAATCTTGTGGGTTCTTGGGACCAGAGCCCAGGCTTTACATTTTGATTACCGGGAAAGTCTGACTGGACACAAGTCCTTTTTCAGGGGAGGCCTGGGGAGAAAAGCTCCACATATAACATACATTAATAAAGTCCATTTATACAGTTGCAGAGATATAACTTTATACAACTTAAATCAAATAAAACTAGGATGACAGCTGAAAAACACTATACAAATTGCATCAAATAAAACTAGAATGAGAAATGCCTTCATCTGTACATCAGCTGAGAGTAGGATTGAAAAATAGTACATTGTACAGGTGCAAATATGAAGCACCTTAAGCTGTGCAATAGGATAATATTTGGTGTGATATAGTATTATAATAGTATAACGTATACACCGTGTCTAAGCTTACAAGGTATGAGGAATGAGACTTGCAAGATAAAGAGAAATCTACTGACTGACCATACTTAAGAGTTTTATTTGGGTGAGCGAGAAGGAAGATGGAGTTAGACTAACCTGGGGAGTCACAGTTGCAGATCCTGTTAGCTTGGAGGTGTGTTGTGGGCTTGTGGCTGATGTATTAGTGGACAGAGTGTTCCATTTTTTGGCTATAAAATTTGAATAGAGAGAGGCTCCTGTGGAGTTGTTGGTTTTAGTGACTTGAAGGAGACGTTTATTGTTGGAGCGTAAGACTCTAGTACTGGAGTAAGGGTGTATTAGGTTTTTGTAATGCAGGCGGTTTTCTCAAGGTAGTAGAGAATCTTGTGTTGCTATAAGCTGGTTATAAAGGAGAAGATGGGGAAGTTCAAGCCGGTTGGCTTGTTCAAGTGCTGAGCAGTATGTTTGATGTGGGCTATTGGTGTCCAACCTTTCAATTTTATTATAGCAGGCATCAAGTTTAGATAATGGATTTTAGATAAGTCTGATTTTCTAAGATTGGTGACAATAGGGGAGGCACAAAGAAGTGTAGAGATGAGATGTGTTAGTGCAATTTTAGGCCTGGTGGTGTTTGTGAGAAATTGTTTATTTCTATATAGTCCCCCCCCTGTTTTGTATGAACTTTTGTTATGGTAAGTGAAATGTGCTTGTCAAATTTCATGTTGCAGTCTCTTTCAACTCTTAGACATTTGGTGTGAGTAATTGGAGAAATATTATTGTTAGAAGTGATAGAAAATGTGGGTATGGGAGTTTCACTTCTCTAAAGCAAATTTCACACTCCTCAAAACCGAGGTGGAATCCTTCAAAGCCCCTGGGCCTGTGGAAAATACATCCCAGACCGCAGAATCCTTTATAAATGCATTCTATGAACACCTTCAGGAATGCATGGATCATGCGATCCCAAATAAAACCAAGACCCAATCCTCCAAAGGCAGACGTCCTGTCTGGTGGACCCCAGCCATAAACAAACTATACAATAGAAGGAGGAAGCTACTAAATGATAGAGCAAAATCTCAAAAAGGGAAGGCATCACTGATCAGTATTAGCAAAAAACTACGGGCACTCATAAAATTGTCTAAGGCCAGCTTGAGAGAAAATTGCACAGGACACTAAGGATAATCACAAGGCTTTCTTTAGTTATGTTAGGAACCTGGGTGGTAATTCCCAGATATGCTCAGAATTGGTCCAAAATGACAAAATACACCAAAACCAGAGACATTGCCAACGTCCTAGCTGACAGGTTCAGCAAACTTCCCCACCAAAGGGCAAATATCTATCCCAGCAGAGTGCTGCCCCCCTGACATCTCAGATGCTCAAGTAAGAGCCGCCCTCTCCAAAGCAAAAAACACAGCATCAATGGGACCAGACGGTGTCCCGGGCTGCGTCCTACATGAACTCCAAGAAGAGCTAAACCCAAACATAAAACTACTGTTCATTCTCAGCCTTACTACAGGATATGTGCCCAAAGAGTGGCATACAGCAACAGTGGTCCCTCTCCATAAAGGTGGTGCCTCAATGGATCCTGGAAACTATCGCTCCATACGCCTGACTAGCTTGGTCTGCAAAGCTATGGAAAGGATCATCATGGACCTCATAAATAAAGATATTGGGGACCTACAGATACTGGATCCTACCCAGTTCGGCTTTGTTAAGGGCAGATCCTGCCTCTTAAACCTGGTTGATTTCTTTGAAACAGTCACCAAGGCCATTGACGAGGGGGAGGGTGGTCACAAAGCCTTCAATACAATAGGCATTATAGATAAGCTCACCAGCTTAAATATAAACCCCTATGTCACTAGATGGATTGCAAACTGGCTCAAGGACAGAATCCACATGGTTAGAATTGCTGGAGACATGTCAGACTCCAAACTAGTTACAAGTGGTGTCCCACAAGGCTCAGTCCTGGGACCTCTCTTGTTCGGTATATATTTCTCAGAGGTACAGGCCAACACAGAAGGACTGTGGCTGACCAAGTTCGCAGATGACTGCAAACTGGACGCCATAACTGACTCTCCAGCCGACACAAGCATCCTCCAAAAGGGCCTCATAGAAACAGACAACTGGTGCCAGAGCCATGGCCTCAAGCTAAATGCCAAAAAGTGTGTAGTCATCCCCTTTGGCAAAAACAAAGTGCCCACAAATTACCACATAGGTGGTAATCCATTAAGTACAGAAGAAGTAATTAGGGACCTGGGGACCCAAGTTGATAGCAATCTCTCATTTGACAACCACGTGGCCAAAGTGGTTAGAAAAACATTTTATATAACCCACCTAATCATGAAGGGATTCACATCTAGATCAGGAGGTCAACGTGCCTCTTTACTCATCCCTCATCAGGCCCATAATTGAGTACAATGCCCTTTTGGGATGTACCTTACCAGACACCTGCAGCAACTGGAAAGACCCCAAAAGTACCTCACCAAGAGGATCAAAGGGCTCAAACAGATGCCATATGCTGCCCGGTTAAAGGAACTCCAGCTCTACTCAGTGGCATACCGCCTGTTCAGAGGCGATCTGTGCCTGACGTATAAAGCCATGTCCAACCTGGAATTAATGGACATGCTGCACCTCAGAAAATCCAAATCCCATCGAGCTACGCGCTCGAGAGACTTGAACCTCAGCACTGAAATAAATAGGACATGCTGGAGGGACAGATTCATAACCCAGAGGCTCCCTTCACTCTGGAATAAAATCCCAGTCCAGGTTAGGCAGAGTCCCTCATTGACTCTCTTCAAGAGGAATCTTGATGAGTGGATGGGAGATCATAGGTTTAGCCCGGGTATCACTTCTGTGTCACTGTTAGACAGAGGCATAGTATACTAACCTTGAAAAAGGGCATAGCAAAATAAATTTAAAATGGGTGGCGAAAGCCAAACACATTCTGGCTAGGCTTATAAATGCCCTAGGGCAGATAGCCTAGTATGAACCTATGAACCTATGAGTGATAAGTAGGGTGGAATATGAGAAGTTTGGGTTTGTTGGAGTATAGTATTAATTGAGAGTTGGTAAGCCGTTCTTTTACAAAACGAAAAGAGGCCTGTGTTTGTAATTGCAGGTGTTGGTGTTAGGAGAGGAACAGATAAGCGCTGAGTCATCGGCATATTGGATGACTGTGGCATGTAGCATGGAGGTCGTTATTGAAGATAGAGAAAAGTAAAGGGCGAAGGATAGAGCCTTGGCGAACACCCATTGTGACTGGTAATAAAGGTGAGAGTTCTTGCCTCCACTGTACATTGTGTTGCCTACCAGATAAGTAACTTTGAAACCATGTAATGGTGAGTTTACTAAGATTCAGTTCTGAGAGGGGTTTAATGAGTTTGTCATGATTAACCAAATCAAATGCCTTAGAGAGGTCAAGAAAGATAGCAGAGACGTAATTACCATTGATTCGGTGGTTATATGATATAATAACGTGAGGGCTGTTGTAGTGCTGTGATAGGGCCTGAAGCTGTGTTTAGTGTTTCTGTTTGTGAGGAGGTTGTGGGTGTTGAGGTAATTCAAGGTTTGTGTGTGTATACATCTCACCAGTATTTTCGACAAAGGTGAGAGTATTTCTATTGAGCGATAGTTGGTTAACTCTTTTGAGTTACCCCCTTTGTGGAGTGGGATGATGTAAGAAATTTTCTAGATGTTTGGGACTAGATTTTTGGATATCAAATGGTTGACAAACATAGATACAAGGTATGCAATGGTGTCAGCAGTTACTTTCAAACATTCAGCTGGGAGTTTATCAGCGGCTAAGGTGGTAGGTTTAAGGGGTCTATATTATATATTCAAACTTTCAAAAGTTCAAATCCCATATGTTCAACAACATACGGTTGAAGTTTGAAAGATCGAATATGCAATTAAAAAAAAAAAAGGAAAACTTACCTTAACGGTGCGAGCAGGGGGGGGCAAGCACCCCTGCACCCCCCACACCCCCCTACTTTAAATATACCAACTCAGAGACTGCACTTCAGTGCAAAAAAGAGAAATTCTCCCATTCTGCACCGTACTGCCCCATTGCGTTCAACTTTCAAACTCTTGAAATGTCGATCATATGACATTTGACATTTCAAGCATTCGGTTTTCTAATAGGAGCTCAGTTTAAAGTTTCATAAGAAGCTTCTTAATTGAGTCAGTATTTATTTATTTTACGTTTGTTTACTGGGAAAATCCAAGTGGCATGGATCCCATTTTCAGCAGAGGCCCGGGGAGAAAAGCTCCACAAAGATTAGTACAGCAAATACAGTAAATAGAATACACATGTTAATAAAATACAGCACAAAGTCTAAAGTTAATAAAGTAAGTTGGGAGGGTGGCCTAATGGTTAAGGTGTTTGCCTTACAAACACAAGGTGCAGGGTTTGAGTCTCACAAGGGATAATTGGCTAGGCTTAAAATGGCTTGCAAGGGCAGTTAGCTTAGAATTAACCTATGAACCTATAATGGTACAGTTTCAAGGCCAAGAAAGGAACAAAAAGTAAATATACTATAAGGAGCACAATGTGTTACAATAAACAATACCTTATAAAGGACATTTTGTTCAGTCATTTGGTTACATTCATCAGTGGCTATTACAGTAAATACACATTGAGTAAGAGTATAGAACGGAGTTGTTGCCAGCTTTCATAGAAGGTTAAGGTATATTATGATCTAATTAAATGAAGCTACCTAGGGTTAGAACAATTGAGCAGAGACAGGATGCAAAGTAAAACCGTTGTTGTTAGTATGGTAATCGAGTGGTAGATTGGAGGATAGACAGCTTCAAGAGATGGCTAGTGCAAGAATGGATTCAGTGAAGAATTTGTTGAAATGGGTGGCAGCATTGCGTGTGGTATCGGTTATGGTCAGAGGGGAGTACACCCAGTAAGGAAAACCGCTCACAAAGGATTGTTTTTCTTCAATCGGCAATTCCCAATGTAAGGCAAATTAAATCTGGTCCTTCACCAAGGAGCAGGTTCAGCGTGTAAGGCTGTAAAGATAATAGAGTTGGAGAATACATGGTGTAAGCTAAAGCATACACTACAGGGTATGCAGAGATGTGATTTAAGAGATAACTGTTGCATTTAAAGAATAGTATAGCCAACAACTAGAGAAAATGCTAAGAAAAAGTGAGAGAAAAAGGGGTAAGGATTTCAGGGGAAAAGGTAGCAGAAAGGTGTAAATAGAGTGGGTGTGGATGGGGGTGGGGCAGTGAGTACCAGTGGTAAGCAGAGGTCATACAAACCAATAACACTATTCACACTTGGAATATACTTTATGGTTTCTTGAGATATGTTGTGGGACTTGAGCTAGAAGGTGGCCAGGAGGCAGGAACCCTTTGCTCTGCTTAAATCCAGCACTATCATGAAATGAGCAGGGAGTTTTATTTATTTTATTTTACATTTGTTTACCAGGATAATCCGACTGGACACATGACAGGATTACAGCCCAGTACCTCTCAAACCACTGGAATAAACTTCCCTCACATGGTAAGCAGTATTATATACTACCTTTCCTCCAACATTAATAAGAGGACAGGTTGGATATCCACAAATGTATTCCCAAATTAACCAGTATGGCCCTCATGGAGGGATGAGGTATAGCCTGAAGGAGGGTACTGTCAAAGCGAGTATGGTCATGAGACTCAGCGGGCTTAGAATATCTATGAATCTATGAATATACATCCAAGGCAAAGCATTATTTTTATTCAAACTAAACATTGGTTGGTTGAATATTCCAGACTAGTACTCTTATCCATCCCTTAATTTATTTTGATATTGTTAAACAGTTTATCTAACTAACAGAAATTCACAAACCAACTAACAAAAGCTGATTTTGCATGCTACTTATGACTCCACTTTCTTTGCTTTGGCAGACATCTCCCAGTCATCTTTGAAAGGACTGCATTTCAGTTGCTCCTGCAAACAAGTTGCTTCAAGTTCTTTTCCTTCTGAGACTAAAGCAATCTTGTTTTGCAGTTTTTGCTGGCCTGCTGTGCCTTTTCAACCACTGAAGATACTGATGTCCCTAGACAGAGGCAATAACAGCATGTTTGTATTCTTTTTTTTTGGGGGGGGGGGGTCTACATCTTCCTTCTGTACCATTAGGTCATCTGGGTGGGTTGGGGGTTAGTCTAATAGTTAAGTTGTTTACCTCACCGACAATAGGTCCAGGATTTGATTCTCCGGTACGGGGACATTAACTAGGCTTAAATTGGCCCACAAGGGCAGCTAGCCTGAAACTTGCATATGAATCAGCACTGCTGTGGTAAAATTTTAGTGCAGTCACCTTTTACAGGTAATCTCTGATACTATCCTAGCATCAGTACTCACCCTTTACAGATAATCTCTGACTATTATCCTAACATCAGCTATATGTTTCTCACTAGTAGTAGATCAGAGTAATATTGCACCACATTATTTAACTGTCTTATAAGGACTGTTGTTACAATAATTTTAATGAAAAATCCAACCTCAACTACAGATTTCCTTTCTCATAATAGTTTGGTTCTAGTATGGTTTAGTTGTTAAAACCCTGCCTCTAGTTTATAAAACTTTCATTTTCTTCCTTGAAATCAAGGTAAAGAAAAGCCCTCCCACCTTTTTTAAGCTTAGCCTCTTGCATGCTTTGGCAGAGGAATTTGTCTCAATGTGTAATACAGAGAAATCTGAGTCTTCAGTCTTGATGATAACAGCAACTGCTGTAAAAACAGACTGCATAGTAGAATTACTGCCTTTGTTGTAGCAAGAGAAACAGTATGGGAGAACATATGTGACCACATTTTTTGTATAGCAATCCAGTTGTTGGAGGTATTCTTTTCCATAACTTCATATTTCTTAATAGAAAGTACTGTTTTATTCTTATGTTCAGTGCACAAATCAAGGTGTATCAGTGCAGCAGGAGTGGGAAAATGTAATGTATAAAACCATTTGCCCCTTATTTTTTTATTTAATCTCATAAAGCACAAATTAAAGAACAGAAAGTTGTACAAGACCATTTGCCCCTTATTTTTTTTATTTAATCTCATAAACCACAAATTACAGAACAGAAAATTGTGTGTCTTTTAATCTATGATGCATTGTAAAGACATTGATAACATGAACTGTAAGACACTTTTGAGCAAATAAAGTACGTTGCTGAAATTACAACATATTTCCCTAACATTTTAGATAAAAAAAAATCTTCCTACATTAGATAGCGTTGAATAGCAGAACAGGTTCCCTGAAATGCCATTAACACCTCCTGGACTATATTGATAGAGCCTCCCTACATTTTTCCCAAAGTGTCACAGCTATCAGTACTCAAAGGATTACAAACTAGAGGTATAGCTAGCTGATGTTTTTCGTGTTTCACTGTTACAGTCATTACATTTGGGTAATCTGCTGGCAGGTTGCCCTCAGTTGGCCTGAATTCCAAAGTCTTGGGTCCTGCGTCAGTTGCTGTCTTCTCTTCCATGACGTCAGGTCATCAGGGGTATAAAACAAGCAGCCGATGCCATTTTCTTTAGTCTTTCTTGCCGCGCGGTGCCCGAAGCAGAGGCAGTTAGCAAGTGCCAGTCGGCCGACTCCTGAAATTTTCGAGTTCAAGTTTCACAACCAAAGTCTTCACTAAAGCTAAGTACCCCATTGGGGAAACTTTTTTTCTTGCTCCATACCGATGTCAGAAAAAGTTAATAATTGTATTACTTGTGGGAAGCAAATACCTCATAAGGATTTCCATTTATACTGTATTCCTTGCTTTAGGCCCTGATCACAATGTGCCTGGCTGTCGGTTTTGTGTTAGATTTAACCAACGCACTATTAAGCGTTGGTATATTTTTGCCTCAAAATATTTAGGAAACCGATTTAACTACCCTGAAATTTTGTCGGATAACAATCTGACTACTGGAGTGCACAAAAAATGCAAAGAAAAGGACAGAGACAGACCGTCAAGGTCCAAAACCGACGAAGCTTCTCCTAAGCCAGTCGCCGGTTTGCCGGTACTCAGTGAGGCACTTTCGCAGCCCCTGATACCTGCTACTTTCGAGTCACAGGCCCCTACCGAGACCCATGTGGAGTCTGGCATGCTGCAAGATACTCAAAGTATTGTACCCATGGATGTCTCTCTCTCGGATGGGTCCGGAGCCGCTGAGCAGGCACCGGCTTCTGAGGGTGTATTCAGGCCTCAGCATTTTTATATAAAACCGACAGCTACAAAACCAAAGACAAAAGCAACTTCTAAAGCTAAAAAACTGATGCATGAGCCACGTACACAGGCCGCTATGCTTAAAAAGCAGATGATCAAAATGGCTGAAGACCTTATTACCTTGATCAGGGGTTCCCAACCCCCTCCTGATAAGAGGCCCAGGCAAGACACTGATTATGAATCTTCAGATCAGATTTCAATTTCTTCTGATTCCTCTTCTGATCAGGAATTATCTATACCTCCCTGTGAGGATTCTGATGCAGAGGAATCTATCCCATCTGCATCACCTCCTGAGGATTATTCATTTGGAGAAACCTTGCATACTTTGAGGGAGCATTTTCACTGGATGAGTCAAGATTTCTCAGAATCAAAAGAGGCTCTGGGATTTCCATTTTCTCCCTCAGCACAGGCCTTTAGCCATACCCCCTGTTTTAGACATTGTGGATGATGTGTTTTCGGAGTCAGGCTTGATTCCTGACTCCTTCCCTCTGGCTCCCAGCAAGCCTGACAGATATTACAGGGTCCCTGACTCACACAAATTTTTATTTAGAAACCCTGCTGCTGACCCAGAAACTAGTTCACAGGGTCCAAAGGGAGTTAAGGCCTCAACAGCAAAAAATCCTACCCCCCTCTGACAGAGATTCAGGGGCACTGGATAGATGGGGAAAGAAGGTTTATACATCTGCAACCTTGGCAATTAGGGCCTTATACTGCCAGTTTCATATGCTCAAGTATTAACAATCTGTTATGGGATTGCTGAAACAGAAAATTATGTTGATTTCTGAATGTGCAGAAAATAAAGAATTGCAAGAATTATTGCATGCAGCTGAACAAGTTGGAAAGCATACTTTGCAATGTGGTTTTGATTCCTTAGAGGCCACCTGCAGGGCCGCAGTTACTGGATCTGTGATTAGGAGGCATGCCTGGCTAAAAGAACAAAATTTGCCTAATCATGTTAAAACTAAATTACTGGATGCACCTTTACAGCATGATACTCTGTTTGGTATTAAGGCAGAAGAGGTTTTAAAGAAAATGGAAGACAAAGCTAAGTCTATGCAAACTGTAAAAGACTTCTTACAAGTGCAGCCACCAAGATTCAGTAGACACTGGCCTACAAAAAATTGGTCCTTTCCTGTGTACGATAGAGCTCAAGGAGCAAATCCAGACGTCCTAAAGGTTCTAGATACCAGGCACAAGATTCGTACAGGTCAAAGCAATGGGTTGCTTATACCTCCAAATCTGGAGGAGATAAAGCGCAACCCTAGAGAAAAAAGTCCCAGTGACTTCCCTCTGCCTTCACCAGCACCCTTAGGGGGAAATTAGCACTTTTTGCTCAAAATTGGCAGTTAATAACCCAGGACAGGTGGGTGCTAAACATAGTATCACAGGGATACAGATTCCATTTCCATACTCTGCCAATGGCAAACGGTTGGCCGGATCTGCCAAAAAATCAATGGGCAGAGGCACAGAAACAGGTTACGTCCCTCATGGATATGGGGGCTATTCAGCCAGTACCAGAACAGGAAAAAGGACAAGGTTTTTACTCAAGACTGTTCTTGGTACCCAGAAAGGACAAGGCCTGGCGGCCAATACTGGATTTATCAATTTTGAACACATTCCAAAATTCAAAATGCTGACTTTGCAGCAGCTTCTGCCCATGCTGGGCAAGAATGCTTGGCTGGTGACTTTAGACCTAAAAGAGGCATACCTGCATGTCCCAATAAGGGAATCGTGCAGAAGATACCTCCATTTCAAGGCTGGCTTAATGCATTACCATTTCTCTGCACTGCCCTTTTGCTTATGTACTGCACCCAGGGTCTTTACAAAGTGCCTGGCACCAGTAATTGCATTTTGCAGACAAAGAAGTATACAAATATATCCTTACTTGGATGACTGTCTCATTCAAGCAGAGAACAAGGACATTCTTTTTCAGCACCTGGCGTTTGTGAAAAGGCTTCTAACATGCCTAGGGTACACAATAAACAAAAAGAAATCACAACTGGTACCCTCTCAAAAGATAACATTCCTGGGTGCAAGCTTGAATACAACTGCCCAGATGGCTTTCCTCATGCCAGACAAACAAAGGCAACTGACTACTTACTTCAAACTGATGGCAACAAAAATCCAGTTATCTGCAAGACAAACTCTGCAGGCTTTGGGGTTCATGGCATCCTGCATCCTACTGATTCCATATGCAAGACTGCATATGAGGAAACTTCAATGGTACCTAAAAAGTTTATGGAGTCAACATTGTCACAGTCTGGAAACAATGATTCCTCTCCTTCTCTGCCTACAACAGGAGTTTCTATGGTGGGTAAAGGCATGTCACCAAAACATGGGATGGGCTTCACTCTACCCCCTGCCAGCCAAACCTTAACAACAGACGCATCAGATTGTGCATGGGGGCCCACCTGGCAGAAAGATGCATTCAGGGCATATGGACCCCAAAACAAATGCATCTGCATATCAACCAACAAGAGATGTTAGCTGTTCAAAATTCCCTGACAGCCTTCAAGGACTTACTTCATCCAGGACAACTACTGATAAAGACGGACAACATCATGGTTATGTGGTATATAAACAAGCAGGGGGGCACGCATTCATATCCCCTTTGCAGATTAGCCATGGCACTGTGGGACACAGCTTTGACTTACGAAGTACATCTTCAAGCTCAATTCCTGCCAGGAAAACAATATACTCTGGCATACGATTTAAGCAGAAACCTTATGGACCCTCACGAGTGGAAACTAGATCCACAAGTCTTCAGCATGATAACAAAGAAATGGGGGAGCCCGGACATAGATCTATTTGCCTCTCCTCAAAATTATCAATTGAAAATATTCTGCACAGTGACTTATCACAGACAAGCATGGAAAGTGGACACCCTATCCTTCAGTTGGAAAAACCTATCAGTTTACAACTTTTCTCCTCTGCCTCTTCGTCCCAAGGTCCTACTAAAAGTCAGACAAGAGAAACCAAAGATTATACTAATTGCCCCGGACTGGCCCCGCCAATACTGGTACCCAATCCTAAGGAACTTGTCTCAATACCCAGCTTGGACCTTACCTCAAAGACCTCAATTACTGTCCCAGCAAAACAATCAGATCCTGCACAATCAGCTCCAAACACTGAACCTGGCAGCATGGCTGATCATGTAGTTATGCAAACAACACCTCTCAGTAAAGCTGTGATGGATGTCATTTTGGAAGCCAGAAGGCCTAGTACTAGAAAATCTTATGCTGATAAATGGAAGAGATTCTGTGCTTGGAATCGAGCTGATTAATGGAAGAGATTCTGTGCTTGGAATCGAGCACAAGGAACTGATACAGCAGAACCAAGTATTCCTCAGATATTACAATACTTAACTGAGATGCTTGACAAAGGCCTATCTTTCTCATTAATAAAATCCATGCCTCTGCCATTTTGGCTCATTACAATACAGAGCCACCAATCTTTTCTCATCCGTTACTAAAGCAGTATCTTAAAGGAGCCAAAAATTTAAGGCCTCCCAGAAGATCAGCAATACCTGCATGGGACTTCAATTATGTGCTGGAAAAGCTCACACTGCCTCCATTTGAACCAGCTGCTATTGCAGATCTAAAGTTCTTATCATGGAAAACAGCTCTGCTCCTAGCAATTACTTCAGCAAGAAGAGTCTCAGAGCTACAGGCCCTCATGGCTGCGGAGCCTTTTATCATATTTTACCCAGACAGGGTGTTTCTGAGGACTATTCCTTCATTTATGCCTAATGTGGTTTCCAGTGTGGCTCTTAACCAAACTATTCATCTGCCAACCTTTTATCCAAATCCGTAGAACAAGGGGGAGAGAATTCTGCATTTCCTGGACGTACACAGACAGCTAAGATTCTACTTGAGCAGGACTAAAGCTCTAAGAAAAACTGAGCAATTACCAGTGACATATGCTGCAGGATCAGAAGGAAAGGCTATTTCAAAGCAGACTATTTCAAAGTGGATAAGCCATTGCATTCATTTCTGCTACTTACACCATGGCAGACCTGTGCCCAAGGGCATTAGGTCTCATTCCACCAGAGCTGCAGCTACATCAGCAGCCTTTCTCAGAGGAGGAGTACCAACCAAAGACATTTTAGAGGCTGCTACTTGGAGTTCTGTTCACACCCTTACAAAGCATTATCGTTTGCCTCTCTACCCTAAGTCCAGGGCAGGCTTTGCCACTGCAGTTCTGCAGGGCCTTATAGTTGCCCCTAATGTTGTTTAGCTCCAGCCTCCCATCCATAGCTTTAGGATTATACCTAAATGTAATGACTGTAACAGTGAAACACAAAATAGTACAGTTGTGTACACTTACCATAAATGTAGATGTTCGAGGGTATTCACTGTTGCAGTCCAGGTTACCCGCCATCCCCCTTTCATTCTGGAGTTTATCTTTCCTTCTCTATCTTCTACAACCTACGTGGTGTATTTGCTTGTAGATGAAGGTAAAGTTTGTATTGATGCATGTATATATAGTTTATATATATATATATATATATATATATATATATATATATATATATATATATATATATATATACATTTTATTTTTGCTACCTTTTTGGGGCACCTGACATCTGGGGCAAGAAAAACTAAAGAAAATGGTGTCGGCTGCTTGTTTCATACCCCTGACAACCTGATGTCATGGAAGAGGAGACAGCAACCGACGCAGGACTCAAGACTTTGGAATTCAGGCCGTCTGAGGGCAACCTGCCAGCAGATTACCCAAATGTAATGAATGCACCAGTGAATACACTCGGACATCTACATTTATGTTAAGTGTACACAACTGTACTTTCTGGCATCTTTTGCCATCCTAAATTTGCTACCATTGAAAAGCAAAATTAAAAGACATTTTAAACTATAGCAAACTGCATGCAAGCAGCTGACACATTTTATGCCACACACACACAGTGATAAAGTACATCAGTTCTGATCACAAATGCAATAGACACATTTTATGCCATACACAAAGAGTGATAAAGTACATCAGTTCTGATCACAAATGGAATGCCAGCATTCATTTCTAAATGTCAGTAATGCAGCATGGAAGACTGATCTGCATCTGCCTATTATGCCTCCTAACATTTTGAACCTGAGGTGGTTGTGCCCTTCAGCTCACCCTAGCTGAACCTCTGCTACAAACTAACAATTTACGAAGGTTCTGAAGCTGCTTATTATATGGCAGTGGAAATGTGCATTTTAGCTACCTGATGCTAGTTGTGATAAAAAAAAAGAACAAAAAAGTAAAATAGACTAGCAATGAATGGCAACCTTTGTTATATCAATAGTAGCAGATAATCGTATATGAAAATGTATACAGTTTACTGCACAAAACTGTAGAATTTTGCATTTGTAGAGTGACTGAGTAATAGGTGTGACAGTAGGCTTTTCAGAACAGTAGCACAAATTAGTAACAGTAGCTCTGCGCATCATTTCACATGAGATGATTGCAGAACTGCTTTGCTGATGGACCTCTGGTCATCAATGGTAAAAGGCAAAAAATACAGGTTAATAACCGAATGTAGTACAATGGCATGAGAACACTGTGGTGGGTATAAACAATAATGTAAAATTGAACTCTAAAGAAGTGGTAAGTAGATGGAATGGAACTGGTGAAGACATTGCAGAAATGAACCTTCTAGTTTTACTTTTGTCCAGTTACCACATCAAACAACATGTTTGTAGTGTCTGAAGAAATATCATTCCAGAACAAGTGAAAATGCTATGAAAACCTGTACATCTCTTAACCACACACACACACACACACATATATGTGTATGTGTGTGTGTATGTATATATATATATATATATATATATATATATATATATATATATATATATATATATATATATATATATATATATATATATATATATATATATATATATATAGTTCCACTTGAAACCGTCGAATGTTCAGAACATTGAAGTTCTGATCATTGAGACCAGAACATTGATGTTCAGAACATCGAAGGTTCAAAGTGGAAGTGCCAGGTAGGTAAAAATGTAAAATTGTGGGTGTGTATGCAGGGCAGCAAGGTGCCCTGCATGGTGTGTGTGTGTGCCATCTGAGTGTTGGCATTGCTGGTAGGGTATGGGAAATTTCCCGTTTAGCACTACTGCATATAGCGGTAAATGGGAGATTTCCCTTACCCCACTGTAGGGGGGTGTGGGGGGTGCAGGGTGGCAAAGCCCCCCTGCTTAAAATAGATTTGGTAAGTTTATTTCTTTTTGTGTGGTTCACTTTGAACCTTCGATGTTCTGAACATCGATGTTCTGGTCTCGATGCTCAGAACTTCGATGTTCTGAACATTCGGTTTCAAGTGGAACTATATATATATATATATATATATATATATATATATATATATATATATATATACAGATATATATATATATATATATATATATATATATATATATATATATATATGAGAATGTGGTTAAGCGCAATCAAATTGAAACTTAATGTCACAGGAATTACAAAAAGACTGAACAAACAATATAACAAATTATTAGGGGAGCAGTAAGACAGGAAAAACACAAAAGAAATCGGAATAAAAGGTTGGCTTTATTTTGATACAGATTAAGAGATGGTGCTGCATTGTAAGGGGGGGGGACAAGACATCAATGATAAAAATAAAGTACATTGCAAAAATGCTGTACATTTCTATTTGTGCAACATTCAGTAGAAGAAAAAAAGCTCATCCTCCCTGGGGAATAGCAAAATTACTTTGCATGCTCTTACTTTCATGTAGAAGCAGTCAGTCAGACATGATCCTGCACTGCTGTTTCACTGCTGTGACTGGCACGTCAGGAACCGTATAAGGGACAGTCTAGCAATACTTGCAAGACTGCAGTTTGACAGCCTTACAAAAGCCTGCAGTTTAGCTGCTTTCTTTGAATGTATAATGGGTGAGAATATCTGTAAACTCTGAGAAAAACAAATGTGAGAGTCATTTAGGGAAAAAAATGCAAACATTCCTGTCGCAGAATGGGGTGTCGGCAACCTGCGACTCACATTACTACAATTGTATGTCAGGGGGCTGGGAGGACATTATCACTTTCTTATTTGTAATAGGACTTGTATAAATGATAATTGAAATGGATTCTAGTAAGGAAACATGAAAACAGTAAAACAAGACCACATTAACATGACAGGGCCCCTAAACCATTTTATAAAAAAAATTACTTTTTATAAGAAGACATTGGAGTGATTTTCAATATATTAAAACAGCTCCTAAATCAAATATACAGTGAAAACAAAAAGCATATTTTTTGAGTTCCAAGGAGGATTTTTCTTTTACCCAGACTATGCTGCTGGGCTGAGTCTGAAAATGGTCCATGTGGATCAGTGCTCTCTCCCAATTAACAAAGTACTCTCCCCTCTCTATCTGAATTTATCTTTCTGGCCTATCTACTTGTAGAACGTATCCAATTAATAAAATCTAAACATTGTTTTGTGAAGTGAATGTCACCCTGTTATGTTAAATTTGTCCGTAAATGTTCAGGTACATATATGTGTATACAAGTACTCTGCATGAACTAGTTGTGATGCTCATGCACTGGCCCAGCAATCAAGGAGCCTCAATCCTCACCACTAACACCAGTGAGGGGCATCCACTTTGGGAAGGATAACAAATACACACACAGTAAAGTACAATTTCCCTTAAGAGCACACAGAGATCACAGTCAGTCTGGGGCTGGTTTCTGCCTTTCTCTCCAGATCCCAAATAAGACTCCCCACTGGCACAGCTATAGGGTAAAGGTCTCAGCCTAGTGGTCAAGCTAAAACCTCCAGCACCCTCTCTGTCTAACTAGTGCTTCGTTTCCCTGCCCAAGTAGCTGACACACACACACACACACACACACACACACACACACACACACACACACACACACACACACACACACACTTTTAAGATATGACATATGTAAACACACAGACAGGGGAAGGCTGGCACAGGTTCTCCAGCTATGCCCCTTCCTGCCAGTCTATAAGGTAATGCCAGCTGCCACCAACCGCTAATATCAGCTACTAATGAGGCCCTTAATAGAGAGGGTGTCCCAATTATTACTGTGCACTATTATCCAAATAGTAAGTGTGACTCAGGGCTAAAGCTATTGAAGTGGCTTTGCCAGTATCACTATATACATGCAGTGTACTCTAGGTCTTAAATTATCTCTACACAAAACAGCCACAGTTGAAAGGTTTAAAAATATTTAATAATAAATAATAAAAAAACACATGACAATACTTACTACACAGTGCTAGTCAAGAGTTCAGACATCACAGGAAAATGCTTAAAATACTACCGTAGAATAGTTCTGATGTAAATATAGAAAACAGCTAGACTAAACTTATTTTCTATCTTTTCCTGAGAGCAATCACAGTTCTAAATAAACTTACATATAGAGCAAAAGCAGAGTACTGGTGAGTTGTCAGCTTTAGACAAAATCCGAAATGCTCTCTCTCTGTCTCTGAGAACATCCTTTAAATTGATAATACATCCTGCCGACTCAGTTTAGATTATATCATTCTTAACAATTCTGTGGTTTCCCAGGCTAACAGAAACTCTACATTTACATTTCTTAGTAAGCTTGTACCTGGTCAGGAAACCACAGCAATTAAATACATTTGATACATATATGTGTGTGTGTACAATCTAGCAATTAACTGTGCTCTCAAAACAATGGAAAGAATCTGCTGGTTCAGACACCATGGATCGAGCCCCGAGATCAAACCATCATAAAATGCTTGACTTATCAGCTTTCTTACAGCAGAGTGCACTGTTACAATTTGGGGGGGGGGGCTGTTACCAGGTGATGGTGGAGTGAATTCTGCTAACCAGGGCACTAACAGAAAAAGTTAAACTTTTTTATATTGTTAGTTAAAAGCCCGACAATTAAGAATGAGATTTAACAGTTGCATAAAAGCCTTCACCAACGTATATACAGGATGCTGTCTCCTTTTTTAACTGTTTGTGTAAAACTAAGGGAAGCAAGCTACTATTTTTAAAGAAGGGTTTGGTACGAGCTGAGTAAAGTCAGTTATATTCTATTTTTGCCCTTGGATCAAAAAAAAAACTGACACTAGTCTTTCTAGCACCTGAGCTGACAAATTTAATATCTGTAACCATAAGTTCCTAGCAACACATTCCATTCCTGTTGCTTTGAAGGACTGTTTGCTTTACTTCTTTGAACAGCTGCACAAACAAGTTGTTTTTGTTTTATCATGTATTGCTTAAGTAAAGCCTGTTCCTTTATGGTATGAAGCAACTATCTTAAACTTGAGCTGAATAAAAAAAGCAACCATCTTGTTGACACTACAACCTTCTCTTCAAAAATGTTGTGACACTACCAGCCCAGGCTATATGGAATTTTGTAAATAATTCTATCATTTCTGAATATTGATATGATTTATACAGAAGTGTATGTTATGTACTGAGCTTTTAAGAATGTAACCACAGCATACCCTACTGAAATATAGAAGATTAACTTACAAAACTTCAAGAAAATAAGTTGAAATTAAGTGCTTTACAATGTGCTATAAAAGTTAGTGTCAATGCAGCAAGAAGACAGGATGTCTAGAGCTAGAAATTCTTTCTGTTGTCTTGGGGAAAAGCAATTGATAAGTTTAAAATGTAAAGCTTTTTATTGTTTTATGACTTCCTAGCAGCTGCACATTTGAGAGAGATGTGTTTTTAACACAGATATGTTAAAATTCTATTCGTTTCTGGCTTTCCCTGGGAACTGAAGTCAGGTAACAAAAAGTGATGTAATTCAGGCTAACCCAGCAGTAACATGTGATATTGATTTAAGAACTCTCAGACTGGGCATTTTGAATTTAGTCTTGGACCTAGCAAGAACATCCACTCATCTGCATTTGCCATGCTAATAGTAAGTAACTAGAGTACAATCATTTCTTTTAGATATAGTTAGGAATATAGTAAAGATTAGTTTATATATTTTCTCTATTTATTTGAGACTTCCCTGCAGTGTTGTTTTAAAATATTTCCTGTTATTCTGAACTCTGAAGTAACTGTGTTTGTTTGAGTATTGTCTTTTCTTTTATTATTTATTATTAAATATATTTAAACCTATCTTTGTGGCTGGTATTTGTGAGACATATTTAAGCTCTTAGTGTACTTACATATGTATTTGGTAACCCTGTACAGACCACTCCTAAATAACCTTGCTCTTGGTTAGACTACCATTTGAATTAATAGTAACATTACACACTAGGATTGGTCACCCTTTGTAAGGGCCTTATAGTATCTGATATGTAAGGGTGGCTGATGGCAGCTGCTACTATCGTTGTAGTCTAGGCAGAAGGGGGCATAGCCAGTAAACCTGTGCCAGCCTTCCCCAGGTGTATGTTTGTGTGTTTGTATATAAATCAAAT
>NC_056732.1:1870814802-1870821047 GCF_019279795.1 Protopterus annectens
CTTTCTATTACTGTATATACCTGCTTAAAGTGACATTTCAGTAGTATGGTGCCTTACTGTGTGGTGGGATTGCAGTAGTGTTAGTATTATGAATTCTACCTTGCTACGTTTTTCTCCCATTCTTTGTGTCTGCCCTAGCCCCCATTGAGACATTAAGCTAAACTTTCTGAATCTCTAACTATAGGACTAGATGCATTTTATATTTTTCCTACCTTCCCAGGCTTTTCTTATTGTGGTTGTAAAAGGCTGTGTCTCTGGCTTCCATCCCTTATGGTAATCTGACATCCAAAGTCCCTCCCTCCCCTCTTTCATTACTGTTGTCTGTTGTGTAAGCTATTTAAATACTTTCCCACCTATTGTTTTCCATATATCCATAATGCTAAGTGCCCACCCAGCAAACCAGTATTGTACTTGAGTAAACCTCCCTTACTACAAATTGTCTCCTGCTCCTTTTCACAGCGCTCCCGTCTGCTTGGCAACCAAGCCACACTCCTAGGGGGTCCTAAGTTAGTCTTGCTTGATATTTGGCAGATAAGAGATTAATTTTATTGTTTTGCGCTTCAGTTACCACTTTACAGTACCACTGCTTCATCTTTGCTTTAGTTGCTGATTTCATTTTTAAATTATTCTAAAGGTCCCTAATACTTAAAAATTGTCTTGTCAAGGTAGTTTGTTTAAATTGTTTTGTTGCAGCATTACAGCTGCAAGCAATTGGTGTTTTTACGTCAAGAGGTTATTAGTGCCCTGTATAGACACAAACACCTAGAAAGTAAATTTTTTGTATAAAACTAAGAAGCAAACACAATATGCAAGAGATGCACATACACAGATGTTCTTCATCTCACATTGCTGCAGTCCTTACACTTGGGAAGTCCGCTGTCCTCGGTCGGCCCGAATATCAAAGTATTAGGCTGACGTCGGTCAAGGCGCTTAAGACTGACATCAGGACGTCAGGGTACAAATGCGCATGACCGGTGTCATATCCTCAGTCTTTTGCCGCATGGTCGATGCAGAAGCAGCGTTGCAAGTGCCGTTCGGCGTTCTGAAATTTTTCAATTTGGAGTTTCAGACCGAGTCAAAGTTGGCTAAGTACCCGTTGGGAATATTTTAGTTTTTCTTGCCTCAGTGGTTTACCGGATGTCAGAAAAAGTGAATAACTGTATTTCTTGTGGGAAACAGATACGCATAGAGATTATCATACTTTGTGTATTCCTTGTTTGGGGCCTGAGCACGGCGTTGTTGGGTGTCGCTTTTGTGCTAGGTTCAATAAGCGCACTATTAAGCGAAGGTAAGATTGTGCCAGGTTGGTCTTCGGGAAGCGGTGCAATTATAATATGCCGTCGGATGCTCCGGCCCGCTTCTTGAAGCGCAAAGACAAAGCAGCTAAACCCAGGCAAGAAGAGTCGTGGGTTTCGGACGCCGGTTGTTTAGAGGCGTCAGTGGAACCGGTGGTTCCGGAGGCTTCTCTGGAGTCCCAGGGGAGACTTTGATATTGCAGGATGTGGCCTCTCAGGAGGCAGGTCAGGCTGAAGGGGCTTCTCAGGTTACTATACTCCCCTCCCTTCCTAGGGTGGTTAGGCCCTCTCCTTCTGTTTCCAAGGCTTCTCCCAGAGGCAGGCCAGGTTTAGCTTCTGTTGGTGTCACTCCTAGTTCATCAGGATCTGTGCCCAAGCACATGCTTAAAATGGCAGAAGATTTAATTACTTTGATTAGAGGTTCTTTGCCCCCTCCTGATAAGAGGCCTAGGGTGGAACCAGAGTTGGGAGTTTTGAGCAGGCCGGATGTTCTTGACTGAAGACTTGCAGGAGTATTCTCCTTATTCTGATTCTGATGTGGATGATTCTACTCCTTCTGCTTCTCCTCCAGAGGATTTTTCTTTTTCAGAGACTCTTCATTCCATGAGAACATTTTAAGTGGGAAGGTCAGGACTTCTCTGATTCCAGGAAAAGGCTTAGGGAATTTTGCTTTTACCCCAGCATAGGCCTTTGGCTATACCACCTGTTCTGGATGTTGTGGAAGATGTGTTTGCAGAGGCTTCACTTAATCCTGATTCTTTGCCTCCTGCTCCTGTTAAACCGGACAGGTATTACAGGGTGCCTGAAACTCATAAATATCTTTATAAGAGTCCTAGGGGACCCAGAAACTGTTAGTCAGGGACCTAAGGCGTCAAGGCCTCTGTTGTAAAAATCCGGTTCCTCCAGATAAAGAGGCCAGAGCTTTGGATAGATGGGGAAAGAAAGTCTATACTTCTTCCACCTTAGCTATGAGGGCTTTGAATTGCCAGTTTCACATGTTGAAATATCAAAACTATCTTCTTTCTCAATTGAAGTCTAAGGTAGATGCTCTGGCGGAAGGCATTGAGTGTAAAGAATTACAAGATTTGGTACATGTTTCTGAACAGGTGGGTAAGCATTCTTTACAATGTGGTTTTGATGCTGTACAGGCCTCGTCTAGGTGGCTGCCACTGGGTCAGTTCTTCCAGGCACACCTGGCTGAGGGATCAGAATTTATCTGACCATGTTAAGACAAGGATTTTAGATGCTCCTTTACAGTCTGATGTGTTGTTTGGTTCACCTGTGGAGGCAGTCTTAAAGAAAATGGAAGACAAGGCTAAGTCTATGCAGGCTGTTAAAGATTTTTGCAAGTTCAGCCTCCAAGTTTAGTAGGAATTGGCCTGCTAAGGGGTGGGCGTACCCTTATTATGATTCACAGTCTAGGGAAGATCTAGGCGTGGTAGGGGCAGAGCTCAGGGCTCTTTCAGACCTAGAACAGGGAGTTCACCTGCACAGTCTTGGTGAGGGCAGGGGCCAGTCCTTTCGTAAACAGGCCCAATGACCTACCTTTTCAGCTGCCAGAGCCTTCTTGTCTGGCAGCGCCTTTGGGAGGAAGGTTGGCACTCTTCAAAGAAAATTGGAGTTTAATTACCCAGGACAGATGGGTATTGGATATCATACACCAAGGTTACAAGTTTTATTTCCATACCTTGCCTCCTTTCAAAGGCATGCCAGACGTTCCTCCTCAGCAAAGAATAGAGGCTCACAAACAAATTTCTCTGCTGCTTCAAATAGGGGCCATATAGCCGGTCCCTCTGCCAGAAGTGGGCCTAGGATTTTATTCTCGCCTGTTCCTAGTACCAAGAAGGGGAACACGTGGAGACCAATTTTGGATTTATCTATCCTCAACACTTATCTGGACATTCCCAAGTTCAAAATGTTGACGTTACAACAGCTTTTACCTCTGCTGGGCAAAGATCACTGGATGGTGACTCTGGATCTCAAGGAGGCTTACCTTTATGTTCCTATCAGGCTAAGTTGCAGGAAGTATCTGCGTTTTCGAGCTGGGACTTCTCATTATCAGTTCTCTGCATTGCCCTTTGGCTTATCAACTGCCCAGAGTGTTCACAGTTCTGGCTCCAGTGATAGCTTTCTTCAGGCTAAAGGAATACAGATCTATCCTTATTTGGACGATTGCCTGATTCTGGCCCAAGGAAAGGACGAACTTCTTCATCATTTGCAATATGTGATAGCAGTGCTAAGATGCCTGGGGTATTCTGTGAACGAAATAAAGTCCAGTCTAGTACCCTCTCAGGACATGTGCTTTCTGGGTGTGAGACTGAATACAGCATCCCAGATGGCCTTTTGACCCCGGACAAACAAAAGAATCTTTCCCTTTACTTCCATCAATTGTCTCATCAGTCCAGGCTGACTGCAAGGACAGTCCTTCAAGCCTTGGGGTTCATGGCATCTTGTATTCTGGTGCTTCCCAATGCCAAACTGCATATGAGGAAGCTACAATGGTATCTCAAAAATGTATGGACACAGCACTGCCAAGATATGGACACTGTCATTCAGATAATACCTTGCATTCAAAAGGAATTTTTGTGGTGGGCTCAGGAATGTCACCTAAACAGGGGACTCTCTGTGACCGCCAGAGGCGAGTCAGATTCTAACGACAGATGCCTCAGACAAAGCTTGGGGAGCTCATCTAAATGGAAAGTGGATACAAGACACGTGGCCTGCCAGACTACAACATCTACATATCAACTTGAAGGAGATGTTAGCAGTCCAATTTGCATTAATAGCTTTCAAGGATTTACTTCTTCCAGGGCAGGTGTTGGTTCTAACAGACAACACAACTGTCATGTGGTACATCAACAAGCAAGGGGGAACACATTCTTATCCTCTATGCAGACAAGCGATGATTTTGTGGGAGACTGCTCTCAGTTTACAGCTAAATCTTCAGGCAAGGTTTCTGCCGGGAGCACAGAACTCCTTAGCAGATGTGTTGAGCAGGCAATTATGGATCCCCACGAGTGGAAATTGGATCCTCATGTATTTCAGAAATTGACAGTGTCATGGGGAACTCCAGACATAGATCTGTTCGCTTCTCCACTAAACTACCAGCTGCCAAAGTTTTGCACAAAAGGTTTCATCCCACAGCTTGGAAAGTGGATGCTCTTTCTTTCAATTGGAGCAATCTTCATGTGTATGCCTTTCCACCTCTGCCTCTCCTCCCAAAGGTACTTCTAAAGGTCAGACAGGACAAGCCAAAGATGATTTTAATAGCTCCAGATTGGCCTCGACAGCACTGGTACCCATTACTGAGAAGTCTGGTGCACGGAGCCTCCATGGCCTTTGCCTTCGATTCCACACCTGCTGTCTCAGGAGAACAGTCATTTACTCAATGTCAAACTTCACTCTCTTCACCTAACAGCCTGGCATATTCTGTTTTAAACCCTGGAGGGTCTCAGCTTCCACAGCAAGTTTTGAATGTTATTTTGGAGGCCAGAAGGCCTAGTACAAGGAAAGTGTACGCAGATAAATGGAAGAGATTTTTGTTTTGGAGTGCAGCAAAGGAATTTGATGTTTCTAAGCCTAATTTAAGTGTGGCTCTTCAATATCTTGCTGAGTTACTGGACAAAGGTTTGTCCTTCTCTTCTATTAAGGTTCATGCTGCAGCAATTTCTGCTCACTATGACTGTGACCCACCATTGTTTTCTCATCCTTTGTTTAAGCAATTCCTTAGAGGGGCAAAGAATATAAGACCCCCACGTAGAGCTCCTCCTCCTGCTTGGGATCTCAATTTTGTGTTGGAGAAACTCACTCTACAACCTTTTTAGCCTGCAGCTACTGCTGAGTTGAAATATTTATCATGGAAGACTGCTTTTTTGTTGGCCATTACCTCTGCGAGAAGGGTTTCTGAATTACAGGCCCTTATGGCGGTTGAGCCTTTCTTAATTTTCCATAAGGATAGGGTATCTTTACGTACTAATCCTTCCTTTATGCCTAAAGTGGTTTCTAGTGTGGCTTTAAACCAAACTATTCATTTGCCTACTTTTATGCAAACCCCAAAATAAAGGGAAAAGATTTTGCACACTTTGGATATACACAGGCAGTTGCGATATTATTTGAGCAGAACTAAAGGGTTCAGGCAGTCTCAGCAGTTATTTGTTTCATTTGCTTTGGGTTCTCAGGGCAAGCCTGTGTCAAAACAAACTATTTCTAAGTGGATTGGGTTTTGTATTGCTTTCTGTTATTCCCATCATGGTAAGGAGATTCCAGCTGGGATTAGGCCTCATTCCACTAGGGCTACTGCCACTTCTACAGCTTTTTAGGGGGGTGGCAACTAAAGATATTTTGGAGGCAGCTACTTGGAGTTCAGTGCATACTTTCTCTAAGCATTACCACCTTCCACTTTACTCTAAATCTAGGGCTGGTTTTGCCACTGCAATTTTACAGGGCATTTTGGCAGCTCCTACTGCTTTATAGTTTTGCCATCCTCCCTTACCTCTGCTTTGGGATTCTACCCAAGTGTAAGGACTGCAGCAATGTGAGATGAAGAACATAGTACAGTTTGTACCTACCATAAATGTAGATGTTCGAAGATCCACATTGCTGCAGTCCAATTTACCCTCCCTCCTTCCTCTCTGTAGTTAGAGGCGGTTGTGTGGTTTGGGTTGTGCATATTGTGGATATTGTATATATTGTACATATGATTAGTGCAAGGGTGGTTGGTTGTTTTGCTGTCTTTTGGTTTTGACGTTTCTTGTTAGGGTCTTCTGACATCTGCGGCAAGAAAAGACTGAGGGTATGGCGTCGGTCATGCGCATTTGTACCCTGGCGTCCTGATGTCAGTCTTAAGCGCCTTGACCGACGTCAGCCTAATACTTTGATATTCGGCCGACCCGAGGACAGCGGACTACCCAAGTGTAAGGACTGCAGCAATGTGGATCTTCGAACATCTAC
>NC_056732.1:1870821547-1870889047 GCF_019279795.1 Protopterus annectens
TCCTGAATCTCCCTTTTCCAAGGAAGAGTTATCAAGAGGCACATCCAAAAACTTTGCCCTAATGTTATCAGTTAGGGGCTGTAATCTAATCCAGGAATGTCTTCTCAGGACTGAGGCAGATGCATCAGACCTGGCAGAAGCTTCAGCTGCATTGTAGCTACACTTGTGATCTGAGAGGCTAGAGATATAATGCTGGATATCTGATCCTCGCCTGGAGAATCTGGGATATCACTCAGAAGTTTAGTGGCTTGCCCTAAAAGTGCTAGGGCATATTTGGACATGTGAACTTGATAATTTATTGCCCTGAATGCCAAGGTGGATGGGGTGTAAACCTTTTTTTCCTAAGGTGTTCCATGGGCTTGCTGTCTTTGTCTGCATGGAGAAGTGAGGAGGATGGAAGGAGCTTAGATGACTTTTCCGCTGACACTGATACACTGCCAGGGTCAGCTGCCGGGCACTTAAGGAATTTGACTCTCTCAGGAACCTTGTAGATCTGTCAGGCCTTTGAGCTGCAGGAGGCTGAGAGTCTGGATTAAGTGATGCATTAAATGGATCCAGAAATGCTGGAAGTACTAGGGGTATAGCTGAGGTGGCAGGGGAATTCATCTGAAGAAGCTCATAATATCTTTTTTACAGTAACAATTGTTATTGTAGATTGTTTTGAATGATGTTATTTGTGTGCTTCCTCTGACAATTTTTTTGTACTATGTATGCTTAGTTTGGATGCATTCTTCTCATTTGAATATTTTTTTCTATTGTTATTTACATTTGTTTCTGTTTTTCTATTGGAGCTTTTCTCCTCGGGTCTCTGCTGAAAAAGGGCTATTGTCCAGTCAGACTAACCCAGTCAACAAATGTCAAATAAAATAAATAAACTTCTATCATCTCAGAGGAGTCCCATTTGAAGTGTTCCCTCATTTCTGAAATGGTCTCCCCAAAGGTGAGATCCTCACCTGGGGATCTGTTTCTGGAGATTCTTCCAAGGGGGAGGCATAGCCAAGGGGAGAGGGCAGTTGGGAGACATATGACAGAAATCCTCTGTGGAAGAGTCAGAGGATTCCTCAGCTTCATCTTGGAAGTATCTAAGGCTGGAGGCCTAGGGCTTATGATAGGAAGAGCCACTGGGGAAACAGGAAAGAGTGTAGCAGGCCTCAGAGCCATAAAGGCATTGAAAAGGCTTTGAGAAAAAGCCTGCCAATCTGGTTTGTTCTCTACTGGGGGAGAGACATGTTTTCTTTTCTCTTTCCTTTTAAAGGAGGGCCTAGTGGGCATTAGAGCCAAGGTAGTCCTGGATTGAGTAACCTGTGAAGAAGTGTAGGGATCCATCTGGGAGGCCGGTGCAAGCTGAGGTTCCCCCCTCACCGACGTTATCCGATTTCTGCGTTGCCTCCGAGGATGTGCCTTCCATTCTGGGTTCTGCAGCTTCCAAAGTGGTACCCACTGTACCCATATCGGTGGCAATTGATTGTTCCTCCAGGCTGACATCCACCACAGGAGGGGACGTCTGGTGGAGGAGGTGCAGCTGTGGATTCAGGCGTAGTCACTTTGGCCTTTTTCTTGGGTGGCTTGATGGGCTGACTGGATGGCCCCTCCATACTTAAAGCTAAGCATTTAAGGCACTGATTCTCAAGGTAAACAACAAAAGAAAAAATAGCCTTGACCAAGCATAGGAGAAACAAAGCCCATCATACTAAAGCTGCTTGACCAATCTAAACATGCAGCAAAGAGAGCTGATTAATACTTCAGGGACTAAATTTGAAGAAACAATAGCTTCTCAGACAAAGGGCAACCGCAAAGCTTTCTAAAGGTATGTCCATAACCTCAAGGGAAATGCACAGCAATGCACAGAACTTATTGTAAATGGAATCACCTACACTGAACCAGAAGCCGTTGCTAAGCTTGTGGCTGACAGGTTCATCTCAGATTTCTCCCCACACTCCCCCCAATTCTCTAAAGGAAATACTGCATAACACAATCTCCCCAACCATTACTAGAGACCAGGTCATCAATGTACTTCCAAGGCCAGAAACACTGCATCGATGATCCCCGATAACATCCTGGGATGCTTGAATAGCATGAGCTCTCTGGTCTACTTAAATCACTTTTCAGCTGGAGCCTTCAGTCAGGTTTTGTGTCCAAGGAATGGAAGATGGATACAGTCATTCCCATGCACAAAGGAGGTTCATCCACCATTCCAGGTAACTACAGTCCCATGAGGCATACCAGCCTCATATGTAACGCCATGGAAAGAATCATTATGGACATGATAAACAAGGACATAGGTAACCTGTAAACACTGGACCCATCACAGGTCCGCTTTGTTAAAGGAAGGTCATGCCTATTAAATCTGGTGGATTTCTTTAGGAGGATCACCAAAGCATTGGATGAGAGCAAGACTATGCACATAGCTTACCTTGAATTGGCCAAGGCTTTTGACACAATACTCCACTCAGGTATTATAGACAAGCTTACTAATTTGGGTATAAACCATTCTATCACCCATTGGACAGTCAACTGGCTCATGGTAGGACACATGAGGTCAAAATACACAAGGCCACCTCTACCAAGAGGCCAGGAACTAGCGGAGTCCTGCAGTAATCAGTACTGGGTCTTCTCCTGTCTGGCATCTATTTCTGTAAAGTGGAAGGAAATGCTGCAGGTTTACTGCTGACTAAGTTTGCAGATGATTGCAAGTTGGGGGTTATCAACACGCCTGCAGGCACTAGCATTCTTCAAGAAAGCCTTTCTTGGACTAACAAATAATGTCAAAGCCATGGTTTAAACTGAATGCTAAGAAATGTATAATTGCACCCTTTGAGAAGTTAACCATCCCAGCTAATTACCATGTTGACAGTACACCCCCTAAGAGTCACTCCAGTGGTCCTGGATCTGGGTACACATGTGGACAGTAGCTTTACCTTCATCAAACATGTGGCCACAGTGGTGAGGAAATCCTTTTATGTTGCATAATTTATAAATATGGGCATGCCATCTAGGTTCAAATAGGTTATTATTCCACTGTACTCCACCCTTATCTGACTAGCCATAAAGCAGAGAGTGTTAAATTAAATCAGCAGGTTACATAGACTGACTGTACAACTCTATTTGTATGCTGAAGAGTTTATTGAAACAAGCCGATGAAGCACTACTGTCAAGATTTATTACATTTTCTTTATAACACGGATCACTGTCAGATATACTGCACTCCCTCAGCTGACACAGATTACAAAATGTCCACCAAAATCCTTTTACAGCCACTTTTTATCTAATTTCAAAACTTTGTCTTTGATGAAAACATTCCTTTCCTGTATTTAAGCCCTCTTTGTCTTCCTTCTTATGTCATCCAGAGAAAAATAGTGTCTTCAGCAGGCGAAAATGTTCTTTCATTGATAGGATAGTCTGTAACTTCTTCTGCTGTGTTAGCCATTTCTCTTTAGCAAATTCATTCTCTTAAATATCTGTATACATTCATTTATGATACTTTTAACAAGCTTCTATTATTAATACATTTGTTACTTAATTATTTAGAAGTACAATACATGTTCCACACAAACACGTTCTGTTAAGCTAATTCTTACTTATGTATCGCATATTTCTTCCTGCATCTGCAGGTGCTGTTTCTAAAAACATCACACTGTTACTGTGATTACCAAACTTCTGTTACTGTGAAGGAAAAACAGTTCAAATTATATATATTTATTTTTTTCTATTAAATACATGTTATTACTGTGAGGGGAAACCAGTTTTTACTTTATATAATTTTATCAATTCCCCCTTTTTATTAGGAAAACCAAAAAGAAATCAATTAACATTTTAATCACACTTTGAATTTTGATGTCTCCATTGGTTATGTTACTTTCTTTTGCAATAGATACTTGATTGACAGTGTTTTTAATACAAAGTTTAACACACATGCACATTATTATGATCATCAGAATAATGGCTACTATACCAATTAAAACTGTGATAATGGTTTGCCACCATTCTGGAAATAACCCATTTAACCAATCACTCCACTCAGTGTTCCATGTAGAACATAAGCACTGTCACTGTAAATATTTACTGGATGTAAATGCTGTAAAACATATTTTACAGCCTCTAGCTTAGCCCTTTGTGCTGACGTGTATCCTGGTAACTTAACCATAATTGGTTTGTCTCCCTTTTGCAATGTCACTATTGTATACCCAGTGTAGTACTTCCCATCCTCCCAGAAACCTGCACCATCCACATATGCTGTAGGAATGCGGCAACCATAATCTGCCTTTAATGGTGATTTATCCAATGCCCGTCACCCTTTCCTAACAAGGAGCCCTCCCTGTCAGTCTGATAATGGTTCCTAGAAATTTTACTTCTTGTGACAAAACTGTATTTTGCCTTTGTTTACTTTGAACCCTGCCTCTTGCAACTGACTCAAAACTTTTCCCAACTGTGATATGTGATGTCCTTCTATTCCCATGTTGCAGTATTCCTACTGTGAGATCTTTCATCTCAGGCGACCCGGACACCTGGCTCCTATGCAAAAGCTTAAGCCTGGTTGCTGCCAGGTGCATGGGATGTCACATGCAGGGCCATAAACCAAGTGGAATCGCACTCACCCTCAGCTATAACTCCTGTGATTCCAGCCTACCTAGATGCATTTGCATCTGCCTCAAAGACACCAGAATCACAGCCACCAGTTCCCAAAAGACCAGACTGCTTTTACAAGGTCCCTGATGAGTACAAATTCCTCTTAAAGCCACCAGTGGCAGATACTGCCGTCATTGCAGTGGACCCTGACACAGTCCAGACTTATACCTTTCTCCTCCCTCTTGACTTCAGACAAGGACAGCAAAGTCATGAACAGACTTTGGAAAAAGATTTATACATCTTCAACACTGGCTTTTAGGGCTATATGTGTTCTTTCACTGTCTCTGACTTTATCAGAATGTTATTAATAAAACGAATAAGCTTGTTATCTTTACTCACATCCTTTAAAAATGTCCCTACCATCTGATGAAAAATGACAGGACTGTTCTGAAAACCCTGAGGCAATCTAGGCATGACATAATATAATTCTTTGCACCTCCCACTGTAATCAGAACTTTTAACTTCCCACAGTCTGTTTTTGTTTCTGCCCATAAAGTCTGAAATTCTTTCTCTGTGGTATTCCAAATATTTCTTTGTTGATCTCTCAGGGGCACTGCCCTGTTTCCCTTACTCTGCACTAGGCTAACTTTTGTTCTCATGCACTTTTGGTTAACACTCATTCACTTTCACTACTTACATTGCCTTCATTGTCATATTGCTGCAATTTAGTAGTCCCTCTTACCTTATTATGAAATGTTTGAAACTTTATCATCCTGAAACTTTTTTTCCTTCCTGACTTCTTTTTCTTCTGAGTTCCTTGCAAATACTCCTTTCTCTCTCTGCCTATTTTTCCATTTTCTGTAGTATACACAGCCCTGATGATATGTCTAAGTTTACTGCAGAAAAAATATGCAGTTTTTCTATCATAAGGGCTTCCTGTATCTGGAGGGGCTGATGCTGTTAGCAGTACGTCTCTGTTCTAGTCTCCCCACCTTTCTCTAGTTCTCCCTGCCCCACTGCACTATTTCAAACCCATCTTCATCAGTGTTTGCCAAATTTGTAACTGTAAACCCTTCATTCTGTGAATTAACTTGATTGTTATTTCTACACAACATAAATGCATATGGTTAGCCTTTTGACTAACTTGCCACACTTAATATGTTTCTCTCAGCACTGTAGCTGTGTCAGCTGAACAGGAATTTATTTTATCTTTAACCCAACTGTTAAACTTTCTACATTTACTTTCGTGACCCTCAGGTTGTAACATATTGGTGTGTGTGTGAAACTTCACCCACTGTCTTAACATAGCCATTTCTTTAGGTGACTTTAACTTTTCAGTACTAGTGAATTCTGCAAGGATTTAAAGAGCTTCTCCCTGTATTAACTTTACTCTGCATCTGTATTTCTATAGCTTCAAAATGTTCTGCCTGTTCTAGCATTCTGTCAGAAAGTGTAGTATTAAAATATTCTAACACTTTGGAACAAATACCAAAAAACATGTTTGTAGTATATCATTCCATACATTGCCAGCTGTATATGAAAGCTGATTAAAAAAATACCTTGTCATTCCAATGAGGAATGGTTTGTACTTTTCTGTGTATCTATATCCCAAACAACTGCTACCTCAAGACACCCCACAAGCAACACATAAACCACAAAAGCAGTGTGCAAAGCAGTCACAGCCCTTAAGGCCAAATACAACACCAAACATACTTGTTATAGGTGACTCCATAGTCAGACACACTGACGTCCCACTCACCAGGCTGAACAAGGAGAGGCTCACGGTAAGCTGCCTATCGGGCGCTAGAGTCCACCACATAACACAAGCACTCGGGTCACTCCACGGCAAGTACAAATATGACACAGTCATTGTCCATGCTGGTGTGAACGACCTGAAACGTACCTCCCTGGACTACATGAAAAGAGACATAGAGGAGCTCTCTGATTATGTAGCCCAGGCAGGTATGACCCTGACCCTGAGCAGTATCCTTCCTTCACCAAGAATGATGCCACAATATAGAGACAAGATGATCAGCTTTAACAATTGGCTTAATGTCTGGTGTCATTCAAAGGGGATCCAGTGTCTGTCTGCCTGGGATGACATGCTTGACAAGCCACGCTGCTTCACAAGGGACGGCTTGCACCTGTCACCCCTGGGATTCCGGATATTGGCTAAGGCTCTTGCCACCCCCATAGTGCCTTTTTAGGCAAGGCTCAAATTCTAAACCTACCACCCTAGAAAACAAAAATGGGAAGAAACTGAGGGTAATGCTGCTCAATGCCAGAAGTCTAAATCTCAAAATGCACGCACTCGAGGCCCTTCTCAGTATGGAGAACATCGATGTCTGTGCTGTAACTGAAACCTATTTCAAGGCTCCTGAGAGCACCCCGGCACTATTAGGTTTTACCTCATATCATGCGTTCCGGCCCCAAAACCCGGACCACACCACAAAAGGAGGGGTGTATCCATATTCATAAAGGATACCCACACCTCCAGGTTGGTGGCAACGCCTGACTTCGGAAACCATCCAGGTGCAACTAACCATAGGCAAAACTGCTCTACAAATTGTAGCATGCTACAGGCCACCCTCTCAAACTCAGGAACCCCACACAGCCTTCCTGAAGACACTGGAGGGTATAAATGTATCTCCAAACACCATCATATTGGGTGACTTCAACTACCCGAATATAGACTGGGAACATTACTCAAGCCCTAACTTTCTAGCCCAACGGTTCCTGGAGTTCATAAATTCAAATGCCATGGAACAGCTAGTCACTGTTCCCACGAGAGGAGAAAATATACTAGATCTCATGATCACAAACATGGGGACAAAATTCTCCACACCGGAAGTATATCCCTCATTGGTGAGATCTGATCATAAACTAATCTCACTGGAAATCCACATCCCCCCACCCCAAACAAAAAAGACCACAGTGAAGAACTTCTCTAAAGCAAACTTCACACTACTCAAGATTGGTGTGGTATCCTTCAAGGCCCCTGAGCCAGTGGAAATCACAACCCAAGCTGGAAGCCCTACAAATGCCTTCTATGAACACCTCCAGGACTGCATGGATCAGGCAATCCCAAATAAAACCAAGACTCTTTCCACAAAGGGCAAATGTCCAGTCTGGTGGACCCCAGCCATTAACAAACTTTACAATAAGAGGAGAAAGCTATTACATGATAGAACAAAATCCATAAAAGGGAAGTCACCCCTGATCATTATTAGTAAAAAATACGAGCACTCATAAAATCAACTAAGGCCAATTTTGAGAGAAAAATTGCCATGGATTCAAAGGACAATCATAAGGCCTTTTTCAGCTATGTTAGGAACCTGGGTGGAAACTCCCAGATATGCTCAGAATTAGTCCAAAATGATACAAAAATCACTGAACCCACAGACATTGCCAACATACTGGCAGACAGGTTCAGTGCAAACTTCACCCCCCTAAAGGAGAGATAACTATCCCAGCGGAGTGTAGCCTCCCAGACATCTCAAATGCGCAGGTGAAAGCTGCTCTCTCTAAAGCTAAAAACACAGCATCAATTGGACCGGATGGTGTCCCCGGCTGTGTGCTACACAAGCTAAATGAGGAATTACAATGCAGAGACAAGTAAACACTCACAACAAGCTCCGTGCACACACAAAATAATACCAAGTCCAATTGTTCAAGTCAAAACTGTTGCACGGAGATGCAGAAATCTGGATACACAAAGTCCATTAGTATTCAACGTGACTGCCTGCTAGGCACAACAGCATATGCTGTTTGAGTTCAATAATATCAGCTACAAAAGTCACTACTTGCTATTCAGCACTGTTAGGAACTTCCAGCAACACCAGTCAACTCCACCGAACAATAACTTGTAAATCACACAGAATCAATAATCCAAGCGTTCAGCGGAAAGTAAAAGAATTGGTTTATTAAAACATCCGGCAAGCGCTTTCGACAAGGTCTTCTTCAAACCGTTATACAAATTTTTTAAAAAACATTCACATACATTTATAGAGGATGTGACATAGACATAATGATGTCACATCCTGTTCAAACTACAATATATTAAAGATACAAAACATTTTCTTAAAACTTTTGAGCACAGAAATAAATCACCTAACATTCTTGCTGGGTATGGCAAATTACAAATGCTGTTTGCACATACATCAACTAGTGCAGCTCTAAAACTGTTAACATCAAAGTACATTAAAATACATTAAAGTGCAGGACATTGTCTGCACCATTCCGGCGCTGTAAAATTGAAGTACCTATTATTATAGTAGGTATGACAAAATGCAAACGCTATTTCTACATGCAACAACTAGTACAGCTCTTTACCTATTATCAAACAAAATATACATGAGATCTATATTTGTAGTTTAAAACTTGCTCTCAGTAGCTGCATTAGAAAGTCCTAGTTCACTAGTTGTCAACTATGCAAAGCACTGAATCCAACGTTGTATACACAACTAAAACATGAAACAGATGTCCTTATTCACCTTCCAGCATCCAGAAACTATTGCAAATGCATGACTGTTATAAATATGGGGGTATGGGGCAGGAGGAGTGAGTGTAAGTTGGACTGGGAACCTAATATTGGAGGTCAGGAGGTGGGACTAAATGAGTGAATAGATGATCCTATGACAGAGGTATAGGGTAAATGGAAAGAATGTGTAGGCAAAGCTACTTGAGTGCTGCTAGAACCGTGTAGTCAAAGGGTCTGAATATCTGGATTGGTTTGCCTTTGAGTATGGGCTTGATTGATACCCTATCATTCAGGCCGGGGCTCCTATCAGCCCTCAGTCTAACAATCTATTTCACCTTTGTTTGTTCTGTTTTATTACATACATCACCTCTTCTATTAGTAGGTCTATTCAGATCTATTACTTGAAAAACAAAACTGTGTTCATTCGAGGTGTTGGAGATAGGTTTGGCCAATGCATTGGATGAACATTGCACCTTAATTTTGTATACATGCTCCCTGATTCTCTCTTTTAGTTTTCTGTCTGTCTTTCTCGTAGAGAGGACAGTATCATGTAGCCAAATATATAACATGTACAGAATCACATGTGGCTGGCAAATGTATATTCTTGTTTGGTACTTGGATGCGTAAAACATTAGACTCTTTTATGTATTTGCATTGATTGCATTTATGACATTTAAGTAGTTATGTTGATATTGTCACTAACAGGTGCTCCTCTATCTATCCTATTTGGACCACATAACATCTTATGAAGGTTCATTTTATTTTCATATGTAAATTTGGGGTGTCACCTATCACATTAGAAATGGCTGCATCTGTCAATAGGATATCCCAATGTTTCTCATAAATGTACTTAATACTATTTCGTCTTGGGTGAAATGTATAGGATTGAAAGTATTCATTACTGTTATCAGGTAAACATCCTGAACTCAATGTGTCAGTGGCATAGCAAAACGGATGTGCTCTACCTTCCCTTAGGTTATCTATCCCGCTAAAATTTTCTTCATTTCTTCTTCTGTGTATGGTCTAAGAATTTAGCCCGTAAGTCATCTAACTCACTCAGAAATCCTGTATGATCAGAATTCAATCTAGAGGCTCTCATCACTTGGCTCCTTGTAATATTATTGAATATGTGGCCTGGATGCATGCTGCTGCGGTGGAGTAATGTGTTTCTGTAACATTTTTTCCTAAATACCCTGTGTTCAGGCTACCATCAGGTAGCTTCTCTATGTACACATCTAAGTAGGTATGACTTCTCTGATTTAGTCATAGAAAATTTTAAAAAGTCAGTTGCCAGGTTCATTTCAAATTCCAAGCCACTTAGTTCCTCCTCTGTACCACCCCAAATCAAAAAGAGGTCATCAACAAATCTGGTATAGCACAGAGCATATTTCCTAAATATATCAAGCTGAAATAGGGATACATCCTCCCAATCAGCCATAATTAAGTTGGCGTAGCTATTGGCACATGAGGTGCCCATAGCTACGCCATCCTTTTGTATGTAAGTTTGACCATTGAAAATGAAGATGTTATTCGTTAGTACTATTTCCATCAACTTGCATATCACCTCTATTCTACCTGCAGAATAAGTGCCGTCCTTTATTAACCGTCTGTTCAGTCTGATGAGTCCATCATGATTTGGGATCACTGTGAAGAGTGACTGGACGTCAAAGGTGACTAATAATCTATCATGTATATCATGCTTATGTTGAATTTCTAACATTTTCTCATACAATTTGATTAAAAACTGTTTTGTATCCCTTAGTATGTAATCATACTTGTTAACTATAGGTCTTAGTAAAGATTCCAAGTATAAAGATATGGGCTCGGTGATCCACCCTCTACCAGCAACGATAGGTCTCATGGGTGGACATTCACCGTCTTTATGTATCTTGGGGATTCCTTGAATGGTAGGTATAGTAGGATGTTCAACTGTGATAAGACCTGCTGATAAGGGTGGCCCAGTTATTGTGATGGATATGGAATTTTATAAGCAACGGATGAAATCAATGTTAGATGATACCAGCTTCTATCAAAAAATAAATACTAACATAGTTGATAGGATTATATCTAATGTGTACACCAGTTTAGACGTTATGTTGAAGGAAGGCAAAATCAATGAGGAATTGTTTAAATACTTCACAGTTGAACATCCTACTATACCTACCATTTAAGGAATCCCCAAGATACATAAAGACGGTGAATGTCCACCCATGAGACCTATCGTTGCTGGTAGAGGGTGGATCACCGAGCCCATATCTTTATACTTGGAATCTTTACTAAGACCTATAGTTAACAAGTATGATTAAATACTAAGGGATACAAAACAGTTTTTAATCAAATTGTATGAGAAAATGTTAGAAATTCAACATAAGCATGATATACATGATAGATTATTAGTCACCTTTGACGTCCAGTCACTCTTCACAGTGATCCCAAATCATGATGGACTCATCAGACTGAACAGACGGTTAATGAAGGACGGCACTTATTCTGCAGGTAGAATAGAGGTGATATGCAAGTTGATGGAAATAGTACTAACAAATAACATCTTTATTTTCAATGGTCAAACTTACATACAAAAGGATGGCGTAGCTATGGGCACCTCATGTGCCAATAGCTACGCCAACTTAATTATGGCTGATTGGGAGGATGTATCCCTATTTCAGCTTGATATATTTAGGAAATATGCTCTGTGCTATACCAGATTTGTTGATGACCTCTTTTTGATTTGGGGTGGTACAGAGGAGGAACTAAGTGGCTTGGAATTTGAAATGAACCTGGCAACTGACATTTTAAAATTTTCTATGACTAAATCGAGAGAAGTCATACCCTACTTAGATGTGTACATAGAGAAGCTACCTGATGGTAGCCTGAACACAGGGGTATTTAGGAAAAAATGTTACAGAAACACATTACTCCACCGCAGCAGCATCCAGGCCACATATTCAATAATATTATGAGGAGCCAAGTGATGAGAGCCTCTAGATTGAATTCTGATCATACAGGATTTCTGAGTGAGTTAGATGACTTACGGGCTAGATTTTTAGACCGCTCATACACAGAAGAAGAAATTGAAGAACATTTTAGCGGGGTAGATACCCTAAGGGAAGGTAGAGCACATCCGTACTTTGCTATGCCACACGTTGACACATTGAGTTCAGGATGTTTACCTGATAACAGTAATGAATACTTTCGAATCCCTATACATTTCACCCAAGACGTAAATAGTATTAAGTACATTTATAAGAAACATTGGGATATCCTATTGACAGATGCAGCCATTTCTAATGTGATAGGTGACACCCCCAAATTTACATATAAAAATAAAATAAACCTTCATAAGATGTTATGTGGTCCAAATAGGATAGATAGAGGAGCACCAGTTAGTGACAATATCAACATAACTAAGAAATGTCATAAATGCAATCAATGCAAATACATAAAAGAGTCTAATGTTTTTACGCATCCAAGTACCAAACAAGAATATACATTTACGTCACCAGTCACATGTGATTCTGTACATGTTATATATTTGGCTACATGCGTATACTGTCCCATGTTCTCATGAGGAAAGACACAGAAAAATAAAGAGAGAATCAGGGAGCATGTATACAAAATTAAGGTGCAATGTTCATCCAATGCACTGGCCAAACATATCTCGAACACCTCGAATGAACACAGTTTTGTTTTTCAAGTAATAGATCTGAATAGACCTAGTAATAGAAGAGGTGATGTGTGTAATAAAACAGAACAAACAGAGGTGAAATGGATTGTTAGACTGAGGGCTGATAGGAGCCCCGGCCTGAATGATAGGGTATCAATCAAGCCCATACTCAAAGGCAAACCTATCCGTTGAATCCAGATATTCAGACCCTTTGACTACACGGTTCTAGCAGCACCCATTACATTTCTAGTAGCTTTGCCTACATATTCTTTCCATTTACCCTATACCTCTGTCATAGGATCATCTATTCACTCATTTAGTCCCACCTCCTGACCTCCAATATTAGGTTCCCAGTCCAATTTACACTCACACTCACTCCTTGCCCCATACCCCCCCCCATATTTATAACAGTCATGCATTTGCAATAGTTTCTGGATGCTGGAAGGTGGATAAGGACATCTGTTTCATGTTTTCAGTTGTGTATACAACGTTGGATTCAGTGCTTTGCATAGTTGACAACTAGTGAACTAGGACTTTCTAATGCAGCTACTGAGAGCAAGTTTTAAACTACAAATGTAGATCTCATGTATATTTTGTTTGATAATAGGTAAAGAGCTGTACTAGTTGTTGCATGTAGAAATAGCGTTTGCATTTTGTCATACCTACTATAATAATAGGTACTTCAATTTTACAGCGCCGGAATGGTGCAGACAATGTCCTGCATTTTAATGTATTTTAATGTACTTTGATGTTAACAGTTTTAGAGCTGCACTAGTTGATGTATGTGCAAACAGCATTTGTAATTTGCCATACCCAGCAAGAATGCTAGGTGATTTATTTCTGTAGTGCTCAAAAGTTTTAAGAAAATGTTTTGTATCTTTAATATATTGTAGTTTGAACAGGATGTGACATCATTATGTCTATGTCACATCCTCTATAAATGTATGTGAATGTTTTTTAAAAAATTTGTATAACGGCTTGAAGAAGACCTTGTCGAAAGCGCTTGCCAGATGTTTTAATAAACCAATTCTTTTACTTTCACCTCGCTGAACGCTTGGATTATTGATTCTGTGTGATTTACAAGTTATTGTTCGGTGGAGTTGACTGGTGTTGCTGGAAGTTCCTAACAGTGCTGAATAGCAAGTAGTGACTTTTGTAGCTGATATTATTGAACTCAAACAGCATATGCTGTTGTGCCTAGCAGGCAGTCACGTTGAATACTAATGGACTTTGTGTATCCAGATTTCTGCATCTCCGTGCAACAGTTTTGACTTGAACAATTGGACTTGGTAAATGAGGAATTAAACCTGCACATAAGGCAGCTGTTTAATCTCAGCCTTACCACAGGATACGTGCCCAAGGAGTGGCGTACGGCAACTGTGGTCCCACTCCACAAAGGCGGTGCCTCTACGGACCCTGGTAATTACCGCCCCATAAGCTTAACAAGTCTAGTCTGCAAAGCTATGGAGAGGATCATAATGGAGCTCATAAACAAAGATATAGGGGACTTGCAGACATTGGACCCGACCCAGTTTGGCTTCGTCAAGGGCAGATCATGCCTTTTGAACTTGGTCGACTTATTCGAAACAGTCACCAAGGCCATTGATGAGGGAAAGGCAGTCCATACAGCCTACCTTGACCTTGCAAAGGCTTTCGACACAATACCCAACTCGGGTATTGTAGAAAAACTTACCAGCTTAAATGTAAACCCATATGTCACAAGATAGGTTGCAAACTGGCTTAAGGACAGAACCCACAGGGTTAGAGTTGCTGGCGCTATGTCAGACTCCAAGCCGGTTACAAGTGGTGTCCCACAGGGCTCGGTCCTTGGCCCCCTATTGTTCGGCATCTACTTCTCAGAAGTACAGGCCAACATGGGAGGACTTTGGCTGACAAAGTTTGCAGACGACTGCAAACTGGGAGCCATAGTGGAAATTGCATCGGACACGGATATCCTTCAGAAGGGACTCACGGAAACAGATAGCTGGTGCCAGAGCCATGGCCTGAAGTTAAACGCCAAAAAATGTACAGTCATACCCTCTGGGAAAAACAAGGTAACCCCAAGCTACCATATAGGTGGCAATCCACTAAGCACAGAAGAGGTTATCAGGGACCTGGGGACCCAGGTTGACAGTGGCCTTTCTTTTGACACTCACGTTGCTAAAGTGGTTAGAAAGACCTTCTACATTGCCCACCTGATCATGAAGGGATTCACATCCAGATCTAGTGAGGTCATTGTTCCCCTGTACTCTTCACTTATCAGACCAATGATAGAGTACAATGCCCCATTCGGGATGTATCTCACCCGACATCTGCAGCAATTGGAGAGACCCCAAAAGTTCCTCACCAAAAGGATAAAGGGACTCCAAAATCTGTCATATGCTGCCAGATTGAAGAAACTCCAGCTCTATTCAGTCGCATACCGTCTGCTCAGAGGTGACATGTGCCTGACATACAAGGCCATGTCCAACCCGGAATTAATGGACATGCTCCACCTCAAAAATTCCAAATCCACCAAAACCACTAGAGCAAGCGACTTAAACCTTAGCACGGATATAAATAGGACGTGCTAGAGTGATAGATTTATCACTCAGACTCCCTATGCTGTGGAATAAAATCCCGGTCCATGTGAGGCAGAGCACCTCGCTGGCTGTGTTCAAGAGAAATCTTGACCTGTGGATGGGAGATCGTAGGTTTACCCCGGGAATCATCTCTGTGTCATTGCTGGACAGAGGTACAATAAACTAATGGGCACAGTATTTTTCATATAAGGGGTGGCGTAAGCCACAAAAATTTGGGCTAGGCTTATAAATGCCTTAGGGCAGATAGCCTAGTATAAACCTATGAACCTATGTATAGCAGCAACAACCCTAGTCAAAATGTTTAAAACATTTTGCATATACTCCTAACCTGTATGTCATGTTTCTTTAACATTTTCAAGTTCTGTTACCTTATCATTCATCTGCTTGTCTGATAATTCCTTATCTTTGTTAAAAGCATCTCAGCGTGAGCAGTAGGTCTGAAACATTTCAGCCGTCTGTACAGCCTGTAAGCTTTTAGCATGATCTAAAAATGATTGGCATTCTCTATGAAAGGTAGAGACTGACATTATTTATTTATTTTATTTATTTATTTGCAGTTTGTTTGCCAGGATGGTCCATTGGGCCAAGAAGAACCCGTTTTCAATGGAGTCCTGGGGAGAAAAGCTCCACAATAACAAAAGTTTTATAAACAAGTAATTCTAAAAAGCTCCACAATAACAAAAGTTCTAAACAAGTAGTTATATAACAGTAAATACAGAAGTACAACTAAAATCATAGTATTTAAAGATATAATATGAAGCCAACAATTAAGGTTAAGAAAAATTTGAATTGTTGTAAATTCCTGCTAGTACTTTATGAGGAAAAGAATAGGAGACTGGAGTACCTGAGATGTCTGCGGTATAGAGAGGAGAAGAGGTTATGTGGGATGGGAGCAGGAGCATTCCCAGAGAGATGTTAGGTGTGAGTGCAGTCAGGTTTTGAAGGAAGAGTGGCTAGGGATGGTAAGGATGGAAGTTGTTCAAATTTGTTTCAACGTTATCTGACAATTTTAACTTGTCCTGCATAGTCTTTACTGACAATTTCGATAACACAGTTTTATAACATGTTAAACAAAAACAAGGATATCTGTCTCCACAGTTAAGACATTCAATTTTACTTTTATACTGTTGTACATACTGATCAAACAATTAATATATTTACACATATAGACTTTCTCACTTTTATTTATACCAAACAATGCTGTATTACATTTAACATCACTACTGGCTTGTCCGTACTACTGACGTAATAATGTGCAAACTATATTAGGAGTCTGGTTTAAGTCTATGTCCACAGAACGTGTACATTTTAACACTTATGTCTTTGCTGATATCCATGTTATTTCAGAAAGAAGCTTACTGTTTTCAGAAATGGCTAACTGGTGATTAGACTGTAGACCAAAACTCCAAACTGGAATCTCCCTCTCTGTTGAAAATGCTGGTGAATGTCTCAGAGCAGATGCAAAGACAAAAATCTAGGCTTCACCCACTTGGAAGTTCCTGATACTGCTGAGCTGTTCAGTACCAACTAGCATTCTGTCAAAGTGCAGTATTAAAATATTCTAAATTGAATTAACAACAGGCACACAGACTGACTTCACAACTGTAAGTCTGTATTGAAACCAGCCAACCAAGCACAACTGTTAAGATTTATTATATTTTCTTTATAACACAGACCACTGTCAGATATACTGCACTTCCTCAGCTGACTCAGATTACAGAATTTCCACCAAAAATATTTAGTATGCAAACAGTACATGTGCAATATATGTAACACTCAGATCTTCAATATGGTCAGGGTATACATTCATTTGGTTAAAAAAATATTGAATCTAAAAATGTTGAAAGCTCAAAATATTGAAAATGAGAATTTAGCCATTCCTCACCATTGTGCAATCCTGGAGGTTGTTTATATAATTAGTGGATGAGGGCAAGGGACTTGCCTCCCTGCATTAAATAGATCTTCAGTATCTTGTTTTTTCAACATTTTTTTATTCAATATTTTGAGTTTTTCGACTAAATTAATGTATTTACTAGAAAGACATGGGTAAGACTGGTTACAGTATAGATGTTGGGAATAAATAAAACTGAGGTAAGCAGTTTGAAATGTTACTTGGTAGGTCGATTGTAGTTAAAGCTAGAAGAAGGAGAGGAGCATTGTATAGCTGATGAGTCCGTGATGGTGGGGTAAGAATACTGACACAGAACCTGGTTATAAGAGAATGGGTTAAGAATGAGCAGTAAAACCACATTGAGCCAAAGGTAGACCACAGCATACAAAAAATACAAAAGTTTAATTAAGCGCTTAATTAAACTTTTGTATTTTTGTATGCTGTTGGCTCAACCAAATGAGCAGTAAAACCATGTTGTTTCATTTCTCAAGTTTTTAATGGATTAAGAATACTAGGATACTTAATGACACAGAACCTGGTTATAAGAGACTGGGGTAAGAATATGAGAGTACTTGCTGACACAGAACCTGGTTATAAGAAGTGAGGTAAGAATACTAGGGTACTTACTGTCACAGAACCTGATTCATAAGACAGTGATAGAATTTGAAGGAATGGATAATGTGGGAAGGTCAAAAAGAAATTGAAGTGTAAATTATCATCATTTGATAAAAACGTCTAATGTCGATACCAAAATGAAATGGAATATAGCTTCCATTTTATTTTGGTACCTATATTAGACTTTTTTAAATCAAATATTTGATGAAAATTCATGTCTCAGCCAGGATCTGCTGGCTTTACTCCATGCAGCCTTTAGTTCATAGGTTGGTACTAGGCTATCGGCCCTAGGGCCTATACAAGCCTAGCCATAACAATTCCCTGGCTATTTCTTCCCACACTATTTACTTCCCTGGACCACTGTCTAGCAGGGTTGACTGACGTGATCCCTGGGGTGAATTTCCTTTCTTCCATCCAATCGTCAAGGTTCCTTTTGAAGTGGGCCAAGGAGGCGCTCTGCTTGACATGTATGGGCAGTCCATTCCAGAGTCTGGGGAGTCTGTGGGTCAGGAACCTATCCCTCCAGCATGTTTTGTTTATTGTGATGACAAGGTTTAGATCCCTGGAGCGTGTGGCTCTGAGGGATTGGGATTTCTTTGTGTAGCATGTCCAACAAGTCTGGATTTGACATGGCCTGGTATGTTAAACAGAGATCGGCCTCTGAGTAGACAATAGGCAGCAGAGTATAGCTGGAGTTTTTTTAAGACTGTCAGCATAGGGCATCTGCTTTATGCCTGTGATTCTTTCAGTGAGGTATTTATGCAGCCTTTCCAGTTGTTGCAGATGTCTTGAGAGATACATACTAAATGGGGCATTGTATTCTATAATGGGTCTAATGAGGGATTGTATTCTATAATGGGTCTAATGAGGGATGAGTACAGTGGGACAATGACCTCCTTTTTTCTGGATGAAAAGCCCTTAGTGATGAGGTGTGCCACATAGAAGGATTTCCTGACTGTTGTGGCGATGTGGTTATTGAAGATGAGACCACTGTCCACCTGTGTCCCTAAGTCTCTTATCACACTTTCGGTGTTTAGTGTACTGCCACCTATGTGGTAATTCATGGGTACATGTTTTTTTCTGAAAGGGGATAACTATACATTTCTTGGCATTGAGCTCGAGCCCATAGCTCTGGCACCAAGCATCTGTTTCTGTAAGGCCCTTTTGTAGAGTACCCACATCATTTGGGGATTCAATAATGGCTCCCAGTTTGCAGTCATCTGCAAACTTTGTTAGTCAGAGTCCCTTAGTGTTGGCCTGTACTTCAGAGAAGTAGATGCCAAACAAGAGTGGTCCCAGGACTGAACCCTGAGGTACTCCACTTGTCTGGAGCTGGATTTGGAGTCGGCTACTTTTACAGTGTGGGTTCTGTCAGTAAGCCAGTTGGCAACCCATCGAGTGACTTGGGGATTAATGCCCAGCTTAGTAAGTTTATCTATGATTCCTGAGTGGGGGATGGTGTCAAAGGTTTTGGCGAGGTCCAGGTAGGCTGTGTGGACTGCCTTACCGTCATTCACGGCGCTGGAGAGTGATTCAAAGAAGTCAATCAGGTTCAGGAGACAAGATCAGCCCTTCACGAACCCAAACTGGGTGAGGTCCAGTGTTTAAAGGTTGCCAGTATCTTTGTTTATAAGTTCAATGATAATATGTTCCATGGCCTTGCAGATCAGGCTTGTCAGACTAATGGGGCAGTAGTTCCCGGGATCCAAGATGGATCCCCCCTTGTGGAGTGGGATAACTGTAGCTGTGCGCCACTCAGTGTAAAAAGTGAATTTAAGCAGTGCCAGCCATCATCTGGGACCTTTTTCAAAGTAATGTGCTCTATTTTCTGCAGCCCCACATGTCCATTGATGTTCCTGAGATTGAAAGCGGTTACCATAACATTTTCCTTGCCTTTGCAGTGTGCAGTGTGAGTAGGCTGCAACAAGCTCCTAAATAGTTCCTTCTAAGACTGGATACTTAATTAAGCAGCCCAAGGTCTAGAGTCAACATTCCTGGTGCCTTATAAGTTGACATTTCAGGCTCCTGCCCTATGCATTTTAATCAAGTGGTAGAGTAAAAGTTATGTAGCTCTACTAGTAGTATGCTGGACAGATGACTTGGAGAGAGTTATGGGCTGTCCTGGACTCCAGTTATTTATTTACTTCGTAGAACAACATTCTTGTACTGGGTAAAGTCTCATTACATTAAACCTCACTGTGGTTGCTCTCCTAGCCTATGCCCAATTCCCAAACTCACCCACCCTGTACACTTAAAGTATGCTTTTATCACCCTGCTATTACATCACAAATTATCACCTTCAGCGTTCAGGTTTTTGCTGTCTGTAAATGCAATGCAACATGCCAGCCTGCTGCTCTCATTTCTGTTCTAGAACTGTACACCTCTGATGTAACAGCTACATACCCCACCACACTTCTTCCTGTCAGCACATGCTAATGCCTTCCCACCAACCATGCTTTTCCTTGTAAGAACACATCAGCAGTCCCACATTTAACCATAAATGCACAAAGCTTCACTTATCTAAGCAGTAGTCCTCTTCATACTGCAGCTATAACTCTCCCTATCTCTACAGTCTTTTAAGTACATCTCTCTATGACCTCTGCAGCTATTACTTCAACTGCTTGTAGTCCAATTCCTCCCTTCCAGGGAACATCTAAGGCTGTTTTCCTGCCCCCTAGATCCAACCCTTCAACAATACTTCTCATCTCCCTCAGTCTTCTGTTAGTGTCTGACCTCTAACCACCTACCCATACATTCATCTAAGTTGATAGACTCCTGCCATGACTTTGCACAATGTAAGCAGTTGATATCATCTTTCTCTGTTTTTGCAGACTACTTTAATCCCCCCCGCTCTTAAACTTTCCTTATTTACATTCTGGGCCAACTCCTCCATCCTGTGCAATTAAACAGATAGAGCTGTATTTTCCTTATCTGCAGCCTTTGCCATACTACACACCAACCCAGAGCCTAGTAGGTGACGTTTACCCCTACCCCTACCCAAGGACCACCTGTAACCCTCTGCAAATAAAAACAACACAACCTCTGTCCTACCTAGTGCAGCACCGAACACCTAACACCACCAATTCCAGACACAAACTTGGGGTTAGGAGGGTGGCCTAACGGTTAAGGTGTTTGCCTTACAAACACAAGGTGCAGGGTTTGAGTCTCACAACAGATAATTGGCTAGGCTTAAAATGGCTTGCAAGGGCAGTTAGCCTAGTATTAATTTATGAACCAATCCCAGACACAAAGTCTCCAACTTCAGAGTGAGAGGCCCTTCCAGTAAAATAGAGGAATTTCACTGCTGGATACAGCTGCATGCACCTGATGTTCTAATTTTAAATGAAACCTGCTAAAACCCACTGTCATGACTGAAATCTTCCATCAACGCTATGGCTTACATAGACTAGACTGTACAACTGAAAGAGCAGATGGGAAAGCATTTTGTACTCCAGCAATGTACAGTTGACAGCCTGCCCTTAAACAGTTCCCAGTTTTTATCATGCAGAAATGCTAGTTTCTCTACTTTATATGAATAATAAATCTGTGTACATCATAAGTAACACATCTGTGTACATCATAAGCCTGTATATTCCTCCTGCTATAAAAATAGTGTCCCAGTCATTGAGGACATAACATAACAGCATTACCACAGCGGGAAATAAATATTAACTGGTCTTTCACTGAACAAGTCTCTACCTCCCATCTTTAACTCTGGTTTCTCTCAAGTTATTAATATCCCAAAAAGATACTACAAAAGCCGTGGTAAGGAACTGGCCCTTGACTGGGTTCTTACCACTAATTCCAACAATATTCTCCAAGTAGGTTCCCAACCTGACACCTGAAGTGATAATCATCCCACCTATGCTACATGCACCCTTACCCAAAAAAAAAAAAAATCTTAGCCATTTCAGAGCACTCTGGTACATTTCCAGTTTTAACATAAATGATTTTAACAATGTACTGAAACTGTATGAGTGGCACAGTGTGCCATAATAAAATTCCATACAGTCTTTTTAAATGTCGTAAACTGTCACGCCTCAATAAAGAAGAAAAATAGTTACAATCAGTCCCGCTCTGTGGTTAACCCTGGAGACTGACTGCCGTATGAAAATAAGATAAGAAAACTTTGAAGATTCGGTGTGCCAAGAAAACTCAAAATAAGTATCAGTCTTACCCACCCTGTGTAATAGAACAAAGGCTCACATGATGTCCAATAAGAAAAAAAAAATACTACTTAACTCTGCAAGATAATCTTAAGTCTCCAAAACAATTCTAGTCCATCAATTAACTCCTCAGTCGAGGCAAGCTTACCCAGCTAAGCCAATTACCAGATGAGACTGACGTAAAGTGGCCTGTTTGTTTAGTACCCATTTAATGAATACAGCCACATCAGTAATCCATCAACAAGCTACTGCCTCCAAGTTATATCATACAATTAACAACTCCTCACTTAAACCAGTTTTGTTTCTACCAGTCAAAAATATCTTAAAAAAAAATTAAAACCACCATACACACTTGCAGAACGTAACCTCCCTGCTGATTATGACTTATGCTGCTAGTTTGAGATAGTTACTTACTTTCATTTTCAGTAGATATATTCTGAAATCCTGCTTCCTCAGGATCTGGAAATAATCTTATAATGTCCTTCTATTCACGTGTTGCAGAATTCAGTACATATGGGTTTACTCCTCTTGCTACCCGAATGTCCGGCCAGTATACAAAAGATTTCTGTTAGTGTATGGTGTGTGGGGCTTCTGACATGGCTAGCAGAACATGGGCCATAAAAGTGATGTCTGCATGCACCAGCCCTCTGAACTTCTCAGCTGCTAGTTTAACATCAGTTGTTCCTGCTTTCCTGGCCGTCTGATTCTAGAGAAATCAGATAAGTGCCCCGTTAGGGAACCTTTTCAGTAATTTCTTTTGTTTAAATGCTTGTTTAATGCCTTTATGGTCTTACGGCCTACTACTCCAGGGATGTCCACAATCCCTCCACCTATGCTGAGCCATAGGCCTCACACATCAGATCTCTCTCTGAGGAAAGAGGAGGAATTCTCTAATTCTTCTGAAGAATCCCATTCATATACCTCCCAGCTGCCTTCTCTCCTGGGATGTGGCTCCCCAGAGAAAGAATTTATTGACCCTAACTCCCTAGCAGAGGATTTAACTTTTGGGGAAGCTATTACTAAAATGAAGGAACACTTCAAGTGGGAATCATCTGAAATGACTGAGGTACAAAAAAGGTATTATGACCTCATTCAGATGGATTACCCAACTCCTTCCGCTGTTCCGCCCATTCTACCTGCTTTTCTGGATGCCTTCTCAACAGCATCCTTGAACCTGGACTCGCAGCCCCCTGCCCCATGCAGACCTGACAGGTTTTATAAAGTCCCTGAGACTGCTAAGTTTCTAATTTAAGTATCCTGCTGCAGACCCTGCCACAATTTCCATTTCCACTGATAAGGCTTCAAAACATTTGCCTTCCACCACCCTTTTCCCTGCTAACAAGGACAGCAAAACCATGGAACGTCTGGATAAGAAAATATGTATTTTTGCCAATCTGGCTTTCAGAGCTACTAACTATCAGACACACATGGCTACATATGCCTTATCCCTTTTGGAGAAGATTTCTAAGGAATTGTCTGACTCCCCTGATTCTGCTGCCAAGGCATCTCTGTCATCCCTAGATGCCTTACTTCTCATGTTACCAGGCACTCTATCAAGTGCAGCTATGATGGTGCTGAGGCCTCATCCAGGTCAGCATCATCAGCATCTGCCTTGAGAAGGTATTCTTGGCTACGCCTCCAACCTCTTCCAGATGACTTCACAGTCAAGCTTGTTGATGCTCCTTTGGACAATACAGCCCTGTTTGGAACAAAAGTGCCAGGCTTATTCAAGTCATTACATCAAAAGGGGAAAGTGATGCAGGATTTAAAGCACCTGCTGGTTTCTCCTATTCCAAAATTCCAGAGGAATTACCCAGCACAAACATGGTTTATCAGAAAGCACTCACACCCTGCCTTGACAAGGCCTAGAAAAACCTCCAGGAAGCAACCCACTCCTACCAGAGCCTCCCCATCTACTAGCCAGAGGCTACCCTTTCAAGACAGGGCATGTAGCATATGACTACCTGCCTTCCTTAGAACCCCCACCTTCTCCCTCTAGCCTTCTGTCTGTGCATCTCTCATACTGTCTCCCAAGTGTGGAGACTTATCACTTCGGACAAATGGGTCCTTTCCATAATAGAAAATGGGTATTTTATGACCTGGATCATGCCTCCAAAGAGAAAGGGTATTCCACAGCCCCCAAAAGAACATCTTCCCCTATTACAGCCAGTGCTAGACAACCTTATGGCTCAAGGCACCATTCAAACAGTCCCACTATCTGCAAAATGAAGGGGCTTCTACTCCAGGATTTTCCTGGTTGCAAGGAAAGATGGTCCCTGGAGGCCAATTCTGGACCTCTCACTTCTCAATCTCTTCCTTCAGGTACCAACCTTCAGGATGCTGACATTACCAACTCTTTCTGCTGCTACTTCCTCAAGGGTTCATGGCCACCTTGGATATCAAGGATGCCTACCTTCACATCCCTGTAAGGCCCAGTTTCAGGAAATACCTGAGGTTCTCTGTGGGCTCCTCTCACATGTCCTTCAAGGATGCATCTGCAGTCCTTACAAATGGGTTGTCCTGTCGTCAGGCAGCCCTTCGGTCGGCCGGATTCTAAAGTCTGGGTCTCCAACGTCATTGCGGCAGTTCTTCGGGTATAAAGGCATCAGCCGGCGCCATTTTCCTCAGTCTTTCTTGCCGCGTGGCGCCCAGCAGAAGCTGTTGTCAGATCCAGAGATTACTACTACCGAATATTACTTGAAGACTTCTAAAAGCTAAGTAGCCGTTGGGGACTCTTTCTTGCCTCAGCCGATGTCAGAGAAAGTGAATAACTGTTTATCTTGTGGGAAACAAATATCTCATAAAGATTTCCACCCTACTGCATACATTGTTTAGGCCCAGACCACGCAGCTTGTCTAGCCTGTGCTTCTTTTAACCGACGGACGCTTGCTGAACAGATTTTCGCTCCGATTTTGCCTATATTATGCCGCGGATCCTCCGACAACGCAAATTACCAAAAACATAAAGAAGGACCCGGCTCTCGTGGGTCCGCGGTTGGCCGGAAACCGAGCGTTAATTAAAGCTTAGCGGTTTCGGGTCGGGCGAACAAGCAAGCGTCTTCTTCTTCAGCGAAACCTTGCCTTCTACTTCTACCTTCTAACCTGGTAGAATCTGGTAAAATCCTCAACTGAAACTTCGGGGTTTCACAGGAACGCAAAGAAAAGGACCGTTGTCGTGGTCCGTTTCGACCGGCCATGGTTTTAAGCAAACAAATCAAGTGGGTTCCCCCGAGCAAGCGGTGACCGAAACAGCCCTTCTTCCGCAAGCTGCCACCTCTTTAACCTCTTAGCCTCGTACTGAGGTAACGCTTTACTATACTTTCTGGATATTTCATCCCCTGCACGGAGCTGCTAGGCCTCCGCAATGTCTGCAGCCAAAGCATCTAAAACAGTGCCTGCCAAGCCCCCATTTCACAGGCCCAGCACCAGCTCCCATATGCTTTCTTTGGCTGAGGATCTCATCTCTTTAAGATCCCAGCCTCATCCAGACAGGGCCTCTCTCCCTCCTCCAGAAAAGAGGCCTAGAGCAGAGCCCCTGAGCCAGTATCCACAGATCTGATGACTCAGAACATACAGACCCTCCTGAGGCTACACTCTGATGCTGAAGAGTCCATCCCTTCAGCCTCAAATTTTCCTTTGAAACCTTGCATGCTATGAGGGAACAATTTCAGTGGCAGGGCCAAGATTTCTCAGACTCCAGAAAAAGGCTTAGGACCTTTCTACATTTGCCACAACATAGGCCTTTAGCTATACCTCCAGTTCTTTCTGTTGTAGATGATGCATTTAATGATGCTTGCACTGCTCCTGATTCATTACCTCCGGCTCCTGCTAAGCCCGATAGGTTCTACAGGGTCCCGGACACTCATCACCATTTATACAAGGCTCCTTTGCAGATCCAGAGACTATCTCCCAGGGCCCTAAAGCTGTAGCAGCTACTTCTACTAAAACCCCTCCCTCTGAAAGGGAATCCAGGTCCTTAGAGATGGGGTAAAAGTTTACACCTCTGCTACTTTGTCAGCTAGGGCTTTGAACTGCCAATTTCATATGATTCAATATCAAGAGTTTATGCTTGACCAGTTAACTAAAAAGCTGTCCTCTGAAGAATCTTTAGATAAAAAGTATGTTCAAGAAATGGTACATAACATACAGCAGGTTAGTAACCATTCTTTAAAATGTGGCTATGATGCACTGGAGGCTTCCTTTAGATCAGCCATGACTGGCACAGTTATCAGGAGGAATGCATGGCTGAAAGAACAGGCATTACCAGACCATGTCAAATCTAAGCTTTTGGATGCACCCATGGACAAGGTCAATTTATTTGGTTGCAGGTACTAAAAAGATGGACGAGAAGGCAAAATCTGTACAAACAGTGAAAGATTTCTTACAGGTTCAGCCTCCAAGGTTTAGCAGGAACTGGCCCTCCAAGAATTGGTCCTTTCCGGACTCCTCAAAGACACAAAGAGGCAGGAATAGAGGCAGAAACCAATCCAGGGTGCGCAAGGTAACAACCAGAGAGGCACGGATGCAGCCACCACCACTACAACAACTCAATCACAGTGACTTAACCTTATTTTCAAAGAACTGGCATTGCATCACAAGAGAAAAATGGATTTTGAAAACTATAGACCAAGGTTACAGGTTCCATTTCCATACTCTACCAGGAAAGAGAGGAATGCCAAACCTACCACCTACTCAAAGGGCAGAAGCTCTAAAACAAATATCTCAGCTATTAAGAATGAGAGCTGTGGAAAAGGTACCATCTATGGAGCAAGCAGACTCTTCCTGGTACCAAGAAAAGAAAACAAATGGAGGCCTATTCTAGACCTGTCCGCTTTAAACACATTCCTCATTGTTCCAAAATTCAAAATGCTGACCCTACAGCAGCTTCTTCCCATGCTGGGCAAGGAGTCTTGGCTGGTAACTCTAGATTTCAAGGAGGCATACAACCAATTTGCAGAAGATACCTCAGATTTCTTGCAGGATCAGAGCATTATCAATTCTCAGCATTGCCCTTTGGCTTATCTACTGCATTGCAGACTTCAGGGATTCAAATTTATCCCTACCTGGACGACTGCCTGATACAAGCGGACAACAAAAGCAAGCTAACAGAAGACTTACAAAGAGTCATTTACCTGCTGCAAGCCCTGGGATATACAGTCAATATAAAAAAGTCAAGGCTGATTCCATCCCAAAGAATAACCTTTCTGGGTGCAGAACTGGACACATCAAAACAAATGGCATTCCTAACTGCAGAAAGAGCAACTACCTCTATTTCTTGGCATTAACAAAGCAGAACCATCTAACTGCAAGAAAAGTGCTACAAGCTCTAGGCTTCATGGCATCCTGCATAATACTGGTCCCTCATGCCAGACTGCATATGAGAAAGCTACAGTGGTACATAAAGAATTTGTGGTCCCAACACAAGCATAGCCTAGAAACCAAAATTCCATTAATCCCATGCCTGAAGCAAGAGTTCCTATGGTGGGCTCAGACCTGTCAATCAAACACAGGATTGCCCTTCTGCAACAGTCAACCAAGACAAACCATCACGACAGATGCCTCAGACCTCGGTTGGGGGGCACACATGCTGGACAAGTGCATTCAAGGCCTATGGACTCAAGACCAGCTACACCTGCACATAAATCTAAAGGAAATGATGGCAGTAAATTGGCAACATTCAGACCTTTTCTCCAAGAAGGTCAGTTGATGATAAGGACAGACAACACCACAGTTATGTGGTACATCAACAAACAGGGAGGCACACATTCATATCCTCTATGCCGGCTGGTACTGGACCTATGGGATGTGGCTCTGAGCTACAACATTCAGTTACAAGCAATTTTTGTACCGGGGAAGGAAAACATTCTAGCAGACATACTAAGCAGAACTACCACAGATGCCATGCTGCATCCGGACATCTTCAAAGCCATCACAGAGAATGGGGATTACCACAAATAGACTTGTTTGCATCCCCACCAATTACCAACAAGGACGCACACCCACTTGCTTGGAAGGTGGACTCCCTATCCTTCAGTTGGAAAAACCTGACAGCATCTTTGATGCACAAGGTGCTTCTGAAGATCAAAGAGGAACGTCTGAGGATCATTCTGATAGCCCCAGACTGGCCAAGACAACATTGGTATCCACTGCTGAGGAGCATGTCTCGGGGACAAATATGGACACTCCCCCTGATCCCATTGCTGTTAACACAGAACAACTACAACATCCTGCATCCAAACCTGAAGACTCTGCAGCTAACTGCCTGGAACATTGCATAACAGCAATTAACCCAAATTTATCCCAAAGGGGTAAAGACATAATCCTGACCTTCAACAAGAAAGAATTATGCAGCAAAATGGAAAAGATATCTCATTTGGAGTACTGCAAAGGAGCAAGATGTGACACTGGTGAACATAGCCACCATCCTGGAGTACTTGGCAGAGCTCTTCCATACAGGCCTGTCCTATTCTTCCATCAAGATACATGCATCAGCTATTTCAGCAGAATACAGCTTGGATCCTCCTGTCTTCTCTCATCCTCTGCTCAGACAGTTTCTGAGAGGAATTAAAAATGTGAAACCTCCCAGGAAACCTCCATTGCCAGCATGGGACTTGAACTTTGTGTTACAAGAATTCACACTTCTGGCCTGGGAACCAGCAGCAACAGCAGAATTACAATACTTATCCTGGAAGACTGCTTTCCTGCTGGCAATAACTTCAGCAAGAAGGGTCTCTGAACTACAGGCATTAATGGCATTGCAACCCTTCCTGATCTTCCATCAAGATAGAGTGTCCATGAGAACAAATCCTACATTTATGCCTAAGGTGGTATCCAGAGTCTCTTTAAATCAGGCTATCCACCTACCTACATTCTTCCCCAACCCACAGAACAGGGGAGAAAGACGATGTACATAGACAATTACGCTACTACCTGGACAGGACAAAAACCAATAGAAAATCTGACCAGCTTCTGGTAGCATATGCAACAGGAAAGGAAGGAAAACCAATTTCAAAACAGACAGTCTCCAAATGGATAGGAAATTGCATTAGATTTTGTTACTCCTACCATGGAAAGAAAACCCCAGAGAACATCAGGCCTCACTCCACAAGGGCTACAGCCACTACCACAGCAGGACATTATAGAGGCTGCTACTTGGACCTCCATACATTTGCCAAGCATTACAATTTACCTCTATACTCTAGATCCCAGGTTTTGCCACTGCTGTTTTGCAAGGGATCCTAACTACACCATAATCTCTAGTTTAGCTATGGTATTCGACTGCAGATGCATCCTTGAAGGACATAGTACAGTTTTGTACCTACCATAAATGTAGATGTCCGATAGGAATGCATCTGCAGTCAGGATTACCCACCCACCTTCCCTCTGAGGTACTCCTAGGGTATTTGCCAACCTTCAGCTAGCTTGGGGATCTATTATGGTGTATTTGTTTGTATATATGTACATACATGCTTATTTTATGTGTTTGCTCTCTACTATTTGGAAACTTTGGCATTTATCCAAATTTAGCCATCCAAGAGGGCACCTGGCATCTGGGGCAAGAAACACTGAGGAAAATGGTGACTTTTCAATTCTTTGCCTTCCCTTTGGGCTTTCTACTGTACCCAGAGTCTTCACTAAATGTCTGGCTCCAGTAAATGCCTTCTGCAGGACAAAGTGAATCCAGATGTTCCCTTACCTAGATGATCTCATTCAGGGCAGACTGCAAAGAGGCCCAACTACAACACTTACAAGTTGCCTTTTCTCTCCTACAGTCCCTGGGATTTCAGATCAATTTCCCAAAATCCCAAACTGGAACCTACTCAAGATATTGTCTTCTTGGGGTGGAGAATTGGTACAGACATCATGAAAGCCTGCCTTCCCCCTCAAAAGGTGGAAGCTTGACACAACACTTACTTCTGGCCCTTCAGACCACAGAATTGACAGCAAGGCAGTCCCTCAGACTCCTGTGCTACATGTCATCTACAATCTCCATGTTACCATTAGGAAGACTCCATATGAGGAAATTGCAATGGTACTCCAGGTCAGTTTGGACCCAGCTCTACCACCCCCTCGAGTACAGGGTACCCCTCCTGCCCTGCCTCAAAACAGGAAATTTATTGGTGGAGGGCCTCACAGGAAAGAACACAATCTCCGAGAAATTAGGGCAATATTATTGGCCTGTGAGCCTACCAAACAAGTCTTCAAAAAGGACTACTAGTAATCTTTACAGACAATACCATAGTACTGTGGTATCTTGACAAGTGGGGGAGGGGGGCAAATCTTATTTGCTTTGCAGACTAGCTGTACTGGTGTGGGAACTGACCAGGGAGTAACCTTACAGGCAGTTTACATACCATCACAAAAGAATTCCCAGGCAGATTCCCTCAGCAGATCCATGACGAAGACACATGAGTGGGTGCTACACAGGGATGTCTTCCTGGACCTGGTCCACCGGTGGGGTATACCTCAAACAGACCCATTTGCCTCCTCCATCAACAGGCAACTTCCTTCCTTCTGCACCAGACTTCCAGAACCACAGGCTATGGCAACAAATGGCTTCTCAATTTCCTGGAAGGCGATGTTTCTCTATGCATTCCACCCTTCCCCCTTGTTCAGAAGGTTCTGCTGAAGATACAGCAGGACAGACCAAAAATCTTGCTGGTGACTCCCTGTTGGCCAAGACTGCATTGGTTCCTCCTCCTATTACAATTATCCAAGGGCAATCACCACAAGTTACTCCCCAGAGTGGACCTTCTCACACAGCACAAGGGATCCTAGATACACCCACAGTGGCAGTCTCTACACCTCACCCTGTGGGTGATAGGATTCTGATCCCTTTCAGACACCTTTACAATGAGGATGTGCTCACTGTTCTGCAGGAGGCCAGGAAACCAAATACCAGTGGAAGAGATTTTTCATGTTTCAAAAGGCAGTTGGACCCACTGAAAAGTGAGACCCCTCTAGTACTGTCTTACCTGTGTGAAATATTGCAGACAGGGTTAGCTTTCTCCTCCATTAAGACCCACTTGTCAGGCATGTCAGCATGTATTCCCCTGGATTCCCCCTAGCTTCCAGACTACTGGGAAAGCAGTTCCTTAAGGGGGTCCTTCATCTCAGACCACCTAGGAAAACTTTTCCCCCTCCACGGGACCTGAACTTTGTTTTAGAGAAGCTTATGCTTCCCCAGTTCGATACAGCTGCTAAAGCTTCCCTAAAACATTGCATATGGAAGACTGTCCTCCTCGTGGCCTTGACCTCAGCCAGGAGAGTGTTGGAGTTGCAAGTCCTCATGACTATTCCACTCTTCCTAGCATTCCACACTGACAGAGTTACTCTTAGAACTAACCCTTCCTTCATGCCCAGGGTGGTGAATAACCTCTCCCTAAATCAACCCATCCACTTACCAACCTTCTTCCCTAACCCACAGGAAGACAATGAGAGAGTACTCCATTCCCTTGATTTGCACAGACAACTCAGCTTTTATTTGCACAAGACCAAGGCAATCAGTCAGGCTGATCAACTGGTTGTCTCCTTCCACCCCAGAGCCCTAGGGAAGGCAGTATCTAAAACAGTTTCAACGTGGATTTCCAAAGCTATTACATTTTGTTACAAACACCATGGGAAACCTCTGCAAGGTATTGTCAAAGCACATTCCACCAGGGCAATGCCCTCCTCAGGAACCTTCTTCAGGGGTTTGATGTCTCCACTATACTGGAAGCAGCCTCTTTGTCTTCGGTACATACCTTCACCAAGCATTACAAGTTAGACCACATTTCTAGGGCCACAGCAGTTTTTTTCCAGGGCTATCCTCCATGGACTTCTGAAGAACTCTACTAGACCACCTCCCCCTTCTTCACGGTGAGCTTTGGCACTCACCCATCTGTACTGAATACCACAACATGGGAATATAAGGACATAAATAAGTTGTTTAAAATCTTACCATAACCATAATGTCCTTCTCTTCCATGTTGCAGTATGCCTTCTCACCCACCTACCCCTCCTTTTATACGACATTTCCCTTTCTGGATGGCACAGAACTGGCATTGCCCTTCCTAGGACTGGTTCCAGCTGGGGCTTACAGTTCTGAGGGCTGGTGCATGCAGATATCACTTTTATGGCCCACGTTCTGCTAGTCACGTCAGACATCCCAGACACCATACAGTGACTAAAATCATTTGTATACTGGACGGTCATTTGGGTAGCAAGAGGAATAAACCCATATGTACAGAATGCTACAACATCGAAGAGGACATCTATGGTTATGGTAAGGTTTTACACAACTTATCTTTCTTTCGTTACTCAAAGGAGGTACCTCCACCGACATATCAAAATTTAGTCCTGTTGTTATATAATGTAATATCTAATAATATCTATTTGTTAACCAGGTAGGCCTACTGGATACGCAGTCCCTTTTCAGTGGTGACCTAGGAGCAATGTCTGATTAAATAACTTACACACAGTCGCACAATAAGCAAATGAGGGCTGAAGGAATCAAACCCTGTATCACAGGAACTAAAGCTCACATCCTTAACCTTTGTGCCAAATGAGGGCTGAAGGAATCAAACCCTGTATCACAGGAACTAAAGCTCACATCCTTAACCTTTGTGCCAAATGAGGGCTGAAGGAATCAAACCCTGTATCACAGGAACTAAAGCTCACATCCTTAACCTTTGTGCCAAATGAGGGCTGAAGGAATCAAACCCTGTATCACAGGAACTAAAGCTCACATCCTTAACCTTTGTGCCAAATGAGGGCTGAAGGAATCAAACCCTGTATCACAGGAACTAAAGCTCACATCCTTAACCTTTGTGCCAAATGAGGGCTGAAGGAATCAAACCCTGTATCACAGGAACTAAAGCTCACATCCTTAACCTTTGTGCCAAATGAGGGCTGAAGGAATCAAACCCTGTATCACAGGAACTAAAGCTCACATCCTTAACCTTTGTGCCAAATGAGGGCTGAAGGAATCAAACCCTGTATCACAGGAACTAAAGCTCACATCCTTAACCTTTGTGCCAAATGCCAGAAAAATGATTTTCTAATCTATTCTAAGTCCTTCAGAAATTTGTACATCCTCAATACTGCAATACCTCCTTATTATTAAAGTACTTTCATCAACACAACATAGCCTTTGCCCTCACTGACACAGCACTTCTATAATTTCTTAATCCTACACATCAAAACAGGAATAGTGGTAAACTAGGACAAAGTACCACCCAGATGTAAAAGACTATTTATGAACTATGACATTTTAATGCCAGAATAAGTCACGTGCTTGGAAAGCATGTAGTTATGGCCAACATGTTATCCAGAAACTGAATACCTGACCAGACAAAGTCTGATACCAGAAAAGACATTGCTGCCCTTGCATTAAGCATTACAACCACTCTACCAGTGACTACAAAAAGGCTTGATAAGCTAAAAGAAGGTACTAAACATGATGGGAAGCTGCAGTCATAACAAATGTAAAGGATGGATGACCCAGCCATTATACAAGAACAAAGCATCTGATGTACAAATGCTAGCCATCAGAGCATAGTTGTCCAAATACAATAGTTTGCTATTGACCCATAACAGAATTGTAGTTCATAGAACAGGATAAAAGCAGTCTTGTCAAACTGAACAAACAACTCGGAGGACAAATAAAGTCTACTAAAGCCAAATTTGAGTTAAATTTGGCCTCCCAGGCCAAGGACAACCACAAGGCATTCTTTAGCTACGTCCTCAACCTCAAAGGCAATACACAGTTGTGTGCAGATCTCATTGCAAATGACGACACTTATACTGAGCCAGTAAATGTTAGCAAACCTACTGGTCACTGCATTCAGCTCCAACATCCCCCTCTTTCCCCTTCAATCTTCTGTCAGGAAATACCATCAAGTATAACTCCCCCTGCTAGCACTAGGGAACAGGTTCTTAATATGCTCTCTATGGCCAAGAATACTGCATCAAATGGCCCAGACAATATCCCAGGATGCCTTCTAAATAGCATGAAACATGACCTATCAGGCCATCTGGAATTATTTAACTGTAGCCTCCAAACAGGCTTTGTGCCTCATAAATGGAGAACAGCAACAGTCGTCCCTTTGCACAAAGGTGGGCTATCTACAGACCCATAATTGTCACTAGTCTTGTATGTAAAGCCATGGAAATGATCAATAGTGATATAGTAAACCTCCAGATACTGGACCCAATCCAGTCTGGTTTCATCAAGGACAGGTCATGCTTACTCAACCCGGTGGACTTCTTTGAGAAGGTCACCAAAGCAGTGGATGAGGGCAAAATGGTTCACACTGCCTACCTTGACCTGGCCAAAGCATTTGACACAATATCTCACTCGGGCATTATTGACAAACTCAAGGGGTTAGGACAAACCTGTATGTCGTCCTGTGGATAGCCAACTGGCTCACAGACAGGACCCAGGAAGTTAGAATTGGGGAGTCCACCTCTAGAAAGAGGCCAGTCACAAGTGGAGTCCCTTAGGAATCCGTCCTTGGACTGCTCCTTTTTGGCATTTACTTCTCTGAAGTCAAGGCCAAATTCATTGGTCTCTGGCTGACTAAATTTGCAGATGATTGCAAATTAGTAGCTGTCACTGAATCTCACACTGAAACAAATGTTCTCTGGAAAGGGCTGACACAGACAAACAACTGGTGTCAGACCCATAGACTAAAATTAAATGCCAAGAAATGCATAATGGTATCCTTCAGGAAGTCATCCACCCCAGTAACTATCATATTGACAACACACTTCTTAGAGTTGATCCAGTCAAGGACTTAGGGACACACATAGACAGTAATCTAACCTTTGACCATCATGTGTCTACAGTATTGAGGAAACCATTCTGTGTTGCACAACTTCTAAACAAAGGTATGGCATCCAAGTCCAAGCAAGTCATTTTTCCACTGTATTCAGCATTCATCAGACCTACCACTGAGTATATTGCCCCCTTTAGTATGTACCTAACCAGAATTACCCATTCTAAAGATTAAACCTTTCCTGTGTTGTAGATAAGACCTGCTGGAGAGACAAGTATGTATCCCAGAGACTACCCTGTCTCTGGATCGGGCTCCACTTCCATGTCAACCAGAGTTCCTTCCTAACCCAATTCAAGTACAACTTGGACAATTGGATGGGGAACAGGAAATTCATCCCTGGTTTAGCAGCTATGTATCTAATGGATTAATGCAACCTGTAAATGGTTCATCTTCCAGGTTCCTGCTTGTAAAAATATCATCTCAGCTCCTGCTTGTAAATATTTCATCTCCCAGGCCCTTGCTTCTAAATGTTTCACATCCCAAGCCCCTGCTTACACTTATCAAGGGTATCGCAACTTGTCTGAGATTTGGGATGCATGGCTAGGCTTAAAAAGGCCCTTGTGGTCGTTACCTAGTAAACCCCTATGAACCTGTTCTTAACAGCTCACTGAAATATTAAAATAAGTATGCTTGCATTTCACTTAGTTTGGACCTTAATCTTGTAGTATAATTCAAAATAGTGAGAGTATTGTGAATTGCTGTCAGATCTAAACCTCATTTTATTACATTTCTACTACATTTTCTCTGTTTGCATTTTACTTAGTCTGGGTACCTTAATCTTGTAGTATCACTTAAAATAGTGACAGAATTATGAAGTGCTGCAGGGTCTGAACCTTATATAAATACACTCACACTGCATTTTTACTGTTTACTGATTTAATTATTTTCTAACTCATCTCCCATAACCTATGCGGAGCTGTACAGCAGTGGTTTGCAGTGCCCTGTATAAATGTATTTATTGATTTATTTTATTTTACATTTGTTAACCGGGAAATTCTGACTGGACCAGGTCCATTTTCAGCGGAGGCCTGGGGAGAAAAGCTCCAGCATCTAGTTATAGAAATACAGAACATCCAGCATAATACACAAAACAGGTTACATCATGTATGCTGAGCAAAGTAATATAACAAGAAATTAATAAAACCCTCCAGGTAAAAGAAGATATAGAACATAGGTAAAAGACAATGTCAGTTACAGTACATCCGGCGTACTACACAAAACAGGTTACATCATGTATGCAGACTATAGTAATATAACAAGAAATTAATACAAAAACTCCAGGTAAAAGAAGATATAGAACATAGGTAAAAGACAATGTCAGTTACAGGTACATCCAGCATAATACACAAAACAGGTTACATCATGTACGCTGAGCACAGTAATATAACAAGAAATTAATAAAACACTCCAGGTAAAAGAAGATATAGAACCTGGGTAAACAGACAATGTCAGTTATACATTGGTAAGAGAAGACAATATATCAAGTAAGGTACCTAGAGCTGTAATTGTCCATATACAACTTTCCCTCTGTTTTTACAAGTGTCTAGTGAGCGTAGAGCAGCTAGTTTGCCTGCTGAGAAGCATTACCCCAGTAGTGTTATTTTAGATCAACCGTAGACCTCTTCTCCAGCCCAACACCTCTATTCTTTGATTGCACCATCCCTCATAGATCACAGAAAAGAGGATCCACAGCCATGGATGTGCACTTTCCTACTGTCTCTGTAGCCGGCCTGGTGGAAATAGGCATCTTGACACAATGTAGCAATTGTCTCATGTTTACTGACACTATCTTATTCTTAGGCAGGGTGAACAGTGTATGAGAGATGTAATTACACTGTCTTTGGTGGCAAAGCTCGCATGCAGACACTGATATCTCCAAATAGGTTTCCAGTAACACACACACACACACACACACACACACACACACACACACACACACACACACTACACCTACTATACATCAGACACAAACTCACAAATGCTGAAGCTTTTAAATGTAATCTAACTAAACCTCAGAGACATCCCATACATTGCTATCAGCAACCTCCCAAGCACTCTACAAAGACAACACTTCCCAGGACACGTACAGCCATATCTCACAATGTCTCAGTCTGTAAGCCGTTAAGGCAAACTTTCACACAACCTATACTGGTCATTGCAGACTCACTTGTGAGAGACACTGATGCACTCCTCACCAGGCTGAGCAAGAAGAAAGTCAGGGTTAGTTGATCTCAGGAGACAATGACTACCTGTCATCATTAAAACAACCCCTCAACTCCATCCCCATATCCCTAAGACTCTCTCACTGCCTTCCTGCATTGGAAAACATCACCACAGGCAGGTGGGTATTGCCCATCATACAAACCCCTTCTTGAGAGGCATTCCATAACACCCCAAAGAACAGCTTCCATTTTTTTCAGCCAGTTATAGTCAACCTTATTGCCCAGGGAACAATTCAGCCTGTCCCCATGCCAGAAATGGTTTCTACTCTAGACTTTTTCTACTCCCAAGAAAATATGGACCCTGGAGACCAATTCCAGATCTTTCCCATCTTAGCTTCTTTCTGCGTGTGCCCACCTTTCAAATGCTCACTTTGCAGGCCTCTTCCCCTTGATCTTTCCTCAAGGGCTCTTGGCTACCTTGGACATCAAGGATGCCTACCTACACGTTCCAATAAGGGCCAGCTACAGGAAATATCTGCACTTTTCTGTGGCCGCCTCACATTTTCAATTCTGTGGCTTGTCCTTTGGACTTTCTACAGCACCAAGGGACTTCACAAAGTGCTTGGCACCAGTGGTGGCCTTCTGCAAGACCCTGGGACTTCAAACTTTCCCTTACCTAGATAACCTGCTCATCCAGGCAGACTGCACAGAATCCATGCAAAGCCATTTAAAAACAGTAATTTAATTCCTTCAAGCACTGGGATTCAAGGTAAATTATCCCAAGTCCAACCTGATCAGCTCAGGACCAGATTTTCCTGGGGTGCAGGTTAAAAATGCATGTCATGAGGGCCTTTCTGCCACTCCAAATGGTGGAAAGTTTAAAACAATACCTGCTTACTGTCCTCCAAGCCACAGACTTGACTGCCAGGCAGAACCTCAGACTCCTGGGTCACATGGCATCGACCATTCCCATGTTACCACTGGCAAGGCTCTTCACTTTTTAATTTCTCCAAATCTTTTGGGTTTCTAATATCATGACTGGAGTGGACCCCATTCCTAAGTCAAAGTATGATTAAAGTTCATGAAATTAGTGTTGTTTCAATCTTTGATGTCGGCCAGAAGTGCTCTTCGCAGCACCTGCGATGTGCCCAGTAATGACTCCTGCTGCAGTTCGTATGGGGTTACATGTATTGGTAGCGTATTCAAGTAGGATTGTAGACTTTTTAGTAACACCCATTGCTCCTACTGCTATTGGAACTATCTAGGTGTCTTTCTTCCACATTGCTCTCGTTTCTGCTTGCAAATCTTGATATTTTATGACTTTGTGTCTCTCTGTATGCAAGTCACTGTAGTCACTGGGTGTGGCAAATTCAACGATCAATGCTACTTTTGTCTTCTTTTCCTGGACCACTGTATCTAGTTTTCTAGCATCTATCTTTTGAACTGTTGGCGGCGGATGATCCCATGTGATGTAGACTTCATCATTTTCTATTATGCTTTGTGGCTCATATTTCCAGTGTTTTTTTAGCCACGTCAGTACCATGATGTTTGCACAATCCCCAGTGCAACAGTTTTGCCACATTATTATGCCTTTCAGTATACAGTACTTCTGCCATTAGTATGTCACAGCCAGCAACGAGGTGTGAAATGTTTCCAGTTCTGTTTTACAAAACCTACATTTGTCTGTTTCTCCCACATGGTCAATGGACTTTGTAAATCAATATGTGCGTAGCCCACTGTCTTGGGCCACCAATATTAATCTTTCATCTCTTGGTTTAAATTCACCTCTCATTAACCATTACTGATCAACATGAGGCTCTTCCAGAAGTTAAACAATTATTAACTTTATCTGACATCGGCTGAGGCAAAAGAGTCGCAGAAACGGGTACTTAGCTTTTTTGTGAAGTCTAGTTGAATTACAGGAGCTGCCGACCGCAACTTTCACTTAAAACTCTGCTCGGTAAAGAATGCGGCAAGAAAGAGGTGGCTGATGCTTATTGATGCTTTTATACCCCAGTGCTGACGCTGGGGAAAGCACGGGAAGCCAACACCGGACCCAGACTTCACCCGCCCCGCCTAATCGGCCCGAGGAAGGGAGGCAGATATGGAGATGGCAGCATGTGATGCATCGCAGATTATGGTAGGTACAAAACTGTACTTTTTCTATACTTGCAACTATATTTATGCTTTTTCCACATTTCTTGCCTTCTCATCTGGTCCTTCACCTATATTCTTTCTTTTGTTTTTTGGCACATTCAGTTGCTGCCTGATTTTTATCTACTTGTGATTTGATTTCCATTCCTGCTTGACACCGATATGTTTCTGCTAAATTAAGCAGAGATGTCATCTTAGATTTATTCCTCTCTTGTTTCAAAACTTTCACTACATTTGGATCTTGTGAGGTCATCAGATATGTGTGGAGTCCCACGATTGCAGATCTATACATGTAATCAATTTCAAGGAGGCCCATCCCTCCTTTGGAATGGGGAATACATAGCCTTGGTATGCACTGATTTTTATAAATCATTTGGTGAGCATGAAGCATCCTTCTTGTTTTCCTGTCTAATCTGTCCAGCACGTTTTGGGGCCAGTCAGTCACTCCAAAACTGTAAGTTAGGACAGGAAAAGCAAATTCGTTTATAGCTTGGACTTTGTTCCTAGATATCAGAGCTTTTTTCAGGATTAATTTAAGTCTTCCGAAGTACTCCTTACTAAGTTTTATTTGCATTTGTTCATGTTTTATTATTGATCCTTCATCAGTTCCCAAATATTTATACACTCCCTCTTGCTCAAGTTCTTTTATATCACATTGTTGTCCTAAACTAATGTTTCATGGTACTGCAGTTTTCCTGCTTTAAAGGTTGCTTTTGCACATTTATCAAGACCAAATGATGGCACAGTGGTGCAGTGGTAGCGTTTGTCACCTCACAGCAAGAGGTTCTCCATTTCGGTTCTCGGCTAGGGTGCCTTCTTTGTGGAGACTGCATGTCCTCCCTGCATTCATGTGGGTTTCTTCCGGGTGCTTTGGTTTCCTCCCACGTTACAATGACTTGGGTCTGGAGTGTTTTTCCTGGGCTTCCGCTGAAAATTGGCTTTGTTCCAAGTTGGACTTTCCCGGTTAACAAATGTTAAATAAATAAATAAATCTGAAAAAGTTTTTACAACTTACAGTTGTGCTTTCAGTTCCTCATCTGATGAGCTATACATTTTCAAATAGTCAAGAAAAAGAAGATGAGAAGTCTTTATACTTTGTTGTTTTCTAGGAGCCACATTACAGCCATGACCTAAGCTGTTAAGTAGACAGCTTAATGGATTTAAGGGCAAGGCAGAGTAGCAGGGATGACAGAGTCACCCTGGAATATCCCCCTTTGGATTTTTATCCTTGGAATAATAAGTTGTCCTTTATCATGAATTAATTGCAAAGCACTCTGCCATTATTTCATGGTTACTGTAATGTAATTGATCATTGTAGTGTGTATCTTGTACATTTTTAAGCACTCTCTTATCCATGAATGTGGCATACTATCAAATGCTTTTTTGTAGTCAGTCCAAGCCATACTTAAATTCTTCCCCTTTTTACAGATGTTCATCGTGTTACCCTGCTGCAGTCATCACACTTGGGTTATCCTGTCGTCAGGTGGTCCCGCAGTCGGCCGGAATTCCAAAGTCTTGGTCCAGCGTCGGTTGCTGTCGCTTCTTCCCTGACATCAGTGCACCAGGGGTATATATAATGCATCCGGCGCCATTTTTTCCAGTCTTTCTTGCCGTGTGGTGCCCGAAGCAGAAGCAGTTCGCAAGTGCCGGTCGGCCGACTCCTGAGATTTTCGAAGTCGAATTTCAGATCCGAAGTCTTCAATAAAGCTAAGTATCCCATTGGGGAAACTTTTCTTGCCTCAGACCGATGTCAGAAAGTTAACAATTGTATTTCTTGTGGGAAGCAAATACCTCATAAGGATTTTCATTCTTACTGCATACCTTGCCTAGGCCCAGACCACGATGTCACTGGTTGTCGATTTTGTGCTAGGTTTAATAAGCATACTATTAAAAGATGCTTTGACTTTGCATGACACTACTTCGGTAGAAAATTTAACTACACTATGCCGTTGGAGCAACCGACTACCGGCGTGCACAAAAAATGCAAGGATAAGGACAGGCAGCCTAGACTCAAGCCAGACCCCGAGGCCTCGGCTGGTCTGGTCTCCGGTTCACCGGTCTTCAGTGAGGCTCCGACGCAGCCTCTGACTACCGCAGATCTGGAACCCGAGACCACTTTGGAGCTTTTGTCAGAAAGTACTAGGCCGACGCAGCCATTTTGTTTAGCCCCTACCGACGACACTGCTGATAGAGATGTCGGTACTGCAGAAACACCTTCGGTTTCTGAAGGCGTCTTCAGACCAACGACGCTCACCATAAAAACGTTTCCTAAAACTAAGACTCCTATTAAACCTAAAAAGACTGCACTTCAGTCTCCAGTTCAAGGCCCCATGCCTAAGAAACAGTTGCTCAAAATGGCTGAAGATTTGATCTCTTTAATCAGGGGTTCCCAACCCCCACCTGACAAAAGGCCTAGACAAGAGGAAGATTATGCCTCCTCTGAACAAGTGTCTGTTTCCTCAGGCTCCCCTGAGGACCAAGATTACTCCTTCTCCCCTTATGAAGATTCTGATGCTGAGGATTCTGTCCCCTCAGCTTCTCCTCCTGAAGACTACTCCTTTGGGGAAACTTTACACACTATGAGGGAACATTTTTACTGGGAAGGTCAGGACTACTCTGACTCGAAGAAAAGGCTCAGAGAGTTTCTTTTACTCCCTCAACACAGACCACTTGCCATCCCCCCAGTTTTAGACATTGTGGATGATGTTTACTTAGAATCCAGTTTGAACCCAGATTCTTTGCCTCCTGCTCCAGCCAAACCTGACAGATACTATAGAGTGCCTTATTCCCACAAATTCCTTTATAAAAGCCCTGTTGCTGATCCAGAGACCATCTCCCAGGGTCCCAAAGGGGCTAAGGCTTCTATGGCAAAAAATCCTGTACCCTCTGAAAGGGAAACCAGAGCACTAGACAGGTGGGGGAAAAATGTTTACACCTCAGCCACTCTAGCTATGAGGGCACTAAATTGCCAATTCCACATGCTAAAATATCAACAATTTCTAATGTCTCAGTTAAAACAAAAAATGAGCACACTCCCTCAGCAGTCTGAATTGAAAGAAATGCAGGATCTCTTGCATGCAACTGAACAGGTGGGCAAACATACCTTACAATGTGGGTTTGATTCTTTGGAGGCTTCTTGCAGAGCAGCTGTCACTGGGTCTGTTATACGTAGGCATGCTTGGTTAAAGGAACAAACTCTGCCTGATCATGTTAAAGCAAAGCTTCTAGATGCTCTCTTACAACAGGATGTTCTTTTTGGAGTTAAAGCAGAAGAAGTCTTAAAGAAAATGGAGGATAAGGCAAAATCTATGCAGACAGTCAAAGATTTTCTACAGGTACAGCCCCCTTGCTTCAGCAGAAATTGGCCAACAAAAAATTGGTCCTTTCCAGCTACTGAGAGACCACAGAGGGGTAAATACAGATGTCCAAGAGGCAGAGGACAACCACAAGCCCAGTATAAACCTCGCCAATGGGGCTCTACAACTCAGAAGGGAGGAGAAGACAGGTCTCAAACCACCAGAAGGCAAACTCAATGACTTGCACTTCATCTGGCCAAGCACTACTCTCTTGGTAGCCCCCTTGGGGGGAAAACTCGTACTTTTTGCAGACAACTGGCACATTGTCACAAAGGACAAATGGGTCCTAGATGTAATTTTACGAGGATACAGATTCCACTTTCACATCTGCCAATGAAAAGAGGAATGCCAAACCTGCCACAAAATCAATGGGCAGAGGCACAAAAACAAATTACAGCTCTCATGGACATGAGAGCCATTCAACTGGTACCTACTCCAGAGCATGGCCAAGGATTTTACTCAAGACTCTTTCTAGTGCCCAGAAAGGACAATGCCTGGAGACCAATTCTGGACCTTTCAATTCTAAACACTTACTTACAAGTACCCAAATTCAAGATGCTAACACTACAGCAGCTTCTTCCCATGTTGGGCAAGAAAGCATGGCTAGTAACGTTGGACCTCAAGGAGGCATACCTGCATGTCCCTATCAGACAAAGTTGCAGAAGATACCTCCGCTTCATTGCAGGTTCAACCCATTACCAATTCTCTGCACTGCCCTTTGGCTTATCTACTGCGCCTAGGGTCTTCACAAAATACCTGGCACCAGTAATTGCATACTGCAGACAAAGAGGAATTCAGATATACCCATGCCTGGATGACTGCCTCATCCAAGCAGAAAGCAAGGACATCCTCTTACAACATCTGGCTTTTGTAAAACATCTTCTAAGTTGCCTGGGGTACACAGTAAATGAAAAGAAATCAAAACTAGTACCCTCACAAAATATGACATTCCTGGGTGCCAGCTTGAATACAACGACCCAGAAGGCTTACCTGATGCCAGACAAACAACTACAACTGACTCAATATTTCAAAACAATGGCAACAAAGACCCAACTACCTGCAAGAAAAATTCTGCAGGCCTTGGGCTTCATGGCATCTTGCATACTACTAATACCATTTGCAAAGCTGCATATGAAGAAATTACAGTGGTACCTAAAAAGCGTATGGTCTCAACACAGCCACAGCTTGGACACAACAATATCTCTCATTCCCTGCCTACAACAGGATTTTCTATGGTGGTCACAGGCATGTCACCTCAACAAGGGTCAGCCTTTCACCTTGCCCCAGCCAGGCAAACTATGACAACAGATGCATCGTACTACGCCTGGGGGGCACACATGGCAGGACAGTGCATTCAAGTCATATGGACTGCAGACCAAAGGAATCTGCACATCAATCAAAAAGAGATGCTAGCTGTACAGAATGCTCTGACAGCCTTCAAGAATCTATTACATCCAGGACAACTTACAATAAGGACGGACAACACCACAGTAATGTGGTACATAAACAAACAGGAGGGTACACACGCCTACCCTCTATGCAGGCAAGCAATGACCTTGTGGAACACAGCTCTGGTTTACTAGGTTCAGTTACAAGCTCAATTCCTGCCAGGAGAAAAGAACACATTGGCAGACGACCTTAGCAGAAACATCATGGATCCCCACGAGTGGAAACTGGATCCACAAGTATTTGCAATGATAACTCAAAAATGGGGCCTTCCAGACATAGACCTGTTTGCCAGTCCTCAAAACTATCAACTAACAAAATTTTGTACAAAGACACTGCACCATCAAGCTTGGAAAGTGGACGCACTCTCATTCAGTTGGAAAAACCTGACAGTATATGCCTTCCCTCCATTGCCTCTCCTCACAAAGGTGCTTCTGAAAGTCAGAAAGGAGAGACCACGACTGATACTCATAGCCCCAGACTGGCCACGCCAGCACTGGTACCCACTGTTGAGGAATATGGCCCAGGGCCCACCTTGGATTTTACCACAAATTGCCCATTTGCTCACACAGCAAAACAATCAGATTCTTCACAGCCAGCTCAAAACCTTAAATCTGGCTGCATGGCAAATCACCTAAGCATCCAGCCAGCTCCTCTTTCTCAAGCAGTTATGGATGTTATTCTGGAAGCTAGGAGGCCCAGCACCAGGAAGGCCTATTCGGATAAATGGAAAAGGTTTTGCGCCTGGAACCAAGCTAAAGGCCAAAACACACTTCAGCCTCACATGCCTCAGATTCTACAGTATTTAACTGAGATGTTGCACAAAGGACTTTCTTTTTCTTCCATTAAAATTCATGCATCAGCTATTTCAGCTTACTACAACACGGATCCACCCTTATTTTCGCATCCACTTCTAAGGTAATTTCTCAGAGGGGCAAAAAACATTAGCCCCCCCCCCCCAGGAGAGCACCCACACCAACATGGGACCTCAGTTTTGTTCTGGAAAAACTTACGCTACCTCCCTTTGAACCAGCTTTCTCTGCAGATCTACAGTTTCTATCATGGAAAACTTCCCTGCTGCTAGCAATAACTTCAGCTAGAAGAGTCTCAGAGCTGCAGGCACTAATGGCAGTGGAACCTTTCCTCATTTTCCATCAAGACAGAGTTTCTCTACAAACTAATCCTTCCTTCATGCCTAAGGTGGTTTCCAGTGTGGCTTTAAATCAAACCATCCACTTACCCACCTTCTTCCCAAATCCACAGAACAAAGGAGAAAGACTACTACATTCCTTGGACATTCACAGGCAACTTCGTTACTACTTGGATAAAACTAAGGCTTTCAGAAAATCTGACCAGCTCTTTGTATCCTATGCTACAGCTTCACAAGGGAAGGCTATATCAAAACAAACCATTTCCAAATGGATAGGACATTGCATTCCTTACTGCTATACCCATCATGGAAAACCAGTTCCTGCTAACATTAGGCCCCACTCAACCAGGGCAACAGCTACATCTACAGCCTTCCTCAGGGGGGTTCCAACCAAGGAGATTTTGGAAGCTGCAACTTGGAGTTCAGTACACACCTTTACTAAACACTATCACTTACCTCTTTACTCTAAGACTAGAGCTGGCTTTGCCACTGCAGTTCTGCAGGGCCTTCTAGCCTCCTCTAACCTTCTATAACTCCTCCACCCATCCTTAGCTTTGGGATTCTACCCAAGTGTGATGACTGCAGCAGGGTAACACGATGAACATAGTACAGTTTTGTACCTACCATAAATGTAGATGTTCGAGTGTACACCCTGCTGCAGTCCAGGTTACCCTCCCTCCATCCCCTCTGATCTAACTGGCTAAATCTCTACAATACCTTCCTGATGTATTTGCTTATAGCTGGAGGGATTTTGTGTTTGTGCAAAAATTACTTAATTTGGTACTAATTACTGACCACCTTTTTGGGGGCACCTGACATCTGGGGCAAGAAAAACTGAAGAAAATGGCATTTGATGCATTATATATACCCCTGGCACACTGAGGTCAGGGAAGAAGTGACAAAAACTGACGCCGGACCAAGACTTTGGAATTCCAGCCGACTGCGGGACCGCCTGACGACAGGATAACTCAAGTGTGATGACTGCAGCAGGGTGTACACTGTTCATCTACATTTATGGTAGGTACAAAACTGTACTTTCTGCATTATGACTTTATTTAAAAACAAATGATCCTTTGTTCCTTATGACTTTCTTTTATTGCCCTTTTATTCTATTGCCATAATTGATTTTTCTTCTAAATGGCTATAAACTTGGTTGGTATCAATTCCAGTGTGTAGTTTATACGTTGTCGGAAGGCAAGTTATTGGTCCATAATTTTTAGGGTAGCTTGCAGGTTCAGTCTTAAGTAGGAACATTGTTTTTGTTTTTTCTGTTAGCCAGGTTGGTGTCTGTTTGGTGTGCACATATAAGTAATTTTTACTCATGGCTAAATCTTCATGAAAAGATGTTAATACTTTTAACCAATAGTTAGGTACTGCATTTGGGCCTGGGGTTTTCCAGTTAGAGGCTTTTCTTAACTTTGTTTCAGTCTCTCTGGTTGTTATTTCATCCCATTTCATATCCTGTACCTTTAAACTTCTTATTCTTACCTTTACTTCTTCTATCCATTTAGTATCTTTGTTATGTTCCACAGGATCTTCACAGATACTTCTCCAAAATGTATCTGTTTCTTCATTTTTGGTGATTTTTCAGTTCCTTTTACCTTATTTCCCAATTCTCTATAAAACTTTTTTTTGGTCATCAGTAAATTGCTTATTTTGTACTTTTCCTTTACATTTGTCTACGTATCTTCACCGTTTTTCCACCTGTGCTGAGATTTTTAGTTTATTTGCGATAGTGCATGATGGATCCTAGTCTGTTCTAATACTGTGCATTGCTTTTATCACATCTATCGTTCTTAGTATTTTTGTTGATCTGTTCCCTTTTCTATACTCTTCTAACAGTGACACTTCTTCTCTTAGTTGCTTTATAGTTTTCTCTATTCGATACTTCCATGATGGTATTCAATTTCTCCCCTTATTTTCTCTCACTACATTGTGTTCTTGTGGCAGAACATTATCAGTTGTTAATTTTGCTGCACAGTAATATATCCTGTTTACTTCTGTTAATATTGCATGAATCTCTATGGACAGTCCTAATTACTGTGTTCATTTGTTTCATCAAACTTCGGACTTTTTGGGTTTTATTGACCTTCTGCAGTCTATTTCTTTCATTGAACTTAATATGTCAATCTATCTCTATTAAATCAAGCAACTCTTCTCTTAGCTCGGTTTCTTCTAGATTGAGGGCACATTTTTTGTTTTCCATTTCCTGCGGACATTCTATAGAAAGTCCTACTACATCTTCCTGTGGCACATTCTCTTCAATTTCATCCTGTGCATTGTCCAGCTCAAGTGGATGTTTATACTGGTTTTCTGTGGAAGGTTCCAAAATATCTTCATATGGCACCTGACCAATTGCTTCCCATTTCAGTTGTTTCCCATTAATTTGGAGTTCCACTGCTCTGTCCTGTTGTGGTGCTTTTTGAATTAGATTTTCTACACTGAATCATTCACTTGGGAGGTACTTCATGACCTCAGTTTCTATTTCTTTAACTTCTCCATTACTGATCTCCTCTTCTACTTTTCCTCTTTGTCTTCTTATTTTTTGTATTGTAAAGTTTTTCATGTCCAGATTCCTTTGCCTATATTACTCTTCAAATATCTTTGGTACTACTCTTTTTGTATTGGTTAGTTTTGCTTTCTCCTTTGCATAAATATTGCACCATATTAAATCTCTTTTTCTTTCCCATGTCCATATTTCTTGCTCAGATGTCTCCTGATCTTCCTGTTTCTCCTTACTTTGGGGACTCGTTCCATCAAGCTGTGACGTAACCTGTGTTAGAATCCTTCACTTTGCAGACATTCCATAACTTCAGTGTCTGTTTTTTAACTTCTACTTTACTAATCTTCTTTTCTACATTCCCTCTTCGTGATATTTTATTATGTGAAACTTTCCATATCTGGATGCCTTTGCCTGTATTTCTCTTTGAATATCTACGATGCTGCCTTCTTTACGTTGATTAATTTGGCTTTTGCCTTTGCATAAATATTGCATCATATCAAATCTTTCTTTCTTCCCCATGTCCATATTTCTTTTTTATGCTTTTCAGAAATATTTAGGTTTTGTTGTTTAAATTTTTTGGACTTCTTCAGATGCTTCTTTTTCCAAACAGATCAAAGTTTCTTGATCTAGATACTGTTTTTCAAAAATCTGTTGTATTAATGACCCCAATTTTTTATTTGAAGCTTCTGACAGTTTTTCTTGTTGAAGTATTTTTTCTTTCCTCTAACTTATCTCTTAATCTTTTTGTATATCCTTTGTCTGGAAATTCTGTTTTTTTTTTTGCATAGTAGTAACAATAAGTCATTTCTTTCTTAACCTCAATAGTCCACTCTATTGTCTTTATGGCTCTTCTTTGGCCTATCAATTTTTGTGATTTCTGTGGACTACTACTTCCTTCTACAACAGGGGTCCATCCTCCCCCTGGGCCTGGCCTAGCCCCGTTGTAGGAATGTTTCCATATTTCAAGGATTGTACACTGTCATTTTTCCCAGTCCTGGCACCAGTGTGCCTACCAGGATTGGACACTTTTTTATCCTGGGTCTTGTGCACCCAGCTATCTTTTTTAGTTTTTGACCTACTTCTGTCCATGATATATGCTATATAAATACAGTCTGTACATCAGTGTCACCTTGGTGAGATTTTGTGAAAAACAGGGTCCACCTCATGAAGGTACTCACCAAGACTTGAGGGTGAATTCAATTTCAGCACTACTACTCTCCTTTGCTTGGTGATTTTCATCTCTCCATTCAGACCCTCAATCTCTCCATTTGGATCCCTCATATTTCCATTTGGACCGCCAAGGCTCCAAATGAAGTTACAGTGGTATCTAAGGTCTGTTTGGACACAACACTCTCTTCCTCTACAGTACAAAATCCCTTTCCTTCCTTGCCTGAAAAAAGAGATTCCATGGTTGGTGGACCAAGTGAACTGTAACCCAGGACTCCCCTTACAGTGTCAGTGCAGGAAATGTATACGGATGCCTCAGATCTGGGTTGGAGAGCAGCCATGGGTTCTCTGAGAGTCCAGGGCACTTGGCCAGACTCCTTCAGACAGGAACATATCAATATCAGAGAGATGAGAGCAGTTTTGTTGGCCTTAAAGGCCTTCCAAACTGCACTGAAACTGGACCAACTAAAACTGCTCACAGACAACACTACAGTTCTGTGGTATGTAAACAAGCGGGGGGCAACAAATCCTACTTGCTATGCAGACTAGCTCTCCAAGTGTGGGAGCTCTCCGCAACACAGGGTATCACACTTCAGGCTGTGTATATCTCTTCAGAACAGAATACGCAGGCAGACACATTGAGCAGGTCCATGTCACAGTCCCACGAAGAGATGCTCCACAGGGATGTGTTCTTGGACATAGTCCACAAATGGGGTGTACCTCAGATATTTTTGTTTGCCTCCTCTATGAACAGCCAACCTCCATCCTTTTGCACCAGGCTGCTGAATCCCCTGATAAAGGCAATGGATGCTTTCTCAATCTTTTGGAAGGGGATGTTTCTGTACGCATTCCCCCCTTCCCACTTCTTCAAAAGGTTCTGCTGAAAATTCAGCAAAACAAACCAAAAATGTTGGTGACTCCCTTTTGGCCAAGACATCACTGGTTCCCCCTCATTCTGCATTTAGCCAGGGGCAATCACCACAAGTTACCTCACAGAGTGGACGTTCTCACACAGGACAAAGGGATCCCTAATACACCCACACCTACAATTTCTGAACCTTAACCTGTGGGTGATAGAATTCTGATCCCTTACAGACACCTTTACAATAAGGATGTGCTGTCAGTCCTGCAGGAGGCCAGGAAACATAATATAAGGAGAGCTTATATGTCTAAATGGAAAAGAGTCTCCTTATGGTGTCTACAAAGACAGTTGGACCCTTTCGGGGGTGATGTCCCTTTGGTACTGTGTCATACTTATACTATATCATATACATTTATGATGCAACTAATGTGATGCATTTCCATATCATGAAATCTTCCAGCTCATGGGAGTGCTGACCGCAATGCCAGAAGTTATTGACTATTTGCTTGGTACACTGGCACAGAATTCTGCAGGCACACTGTTGAACAGCCTGTTGTTGGTTAATACCAATAAATAAATAGTTAGACCCCTATTTAACCATGTTCTTCTAAAAATGTTGATCTTGTATGTCTAAATGGAAAAGATTCCCTTTATGGTGTCTACAAAAACAGTTGGACCCCTTTCAGGGTGATGTCCCTTTGGTACCGTCATACCTGTGTGAACTCTTGCAGTCAGGCTTGGCGTACTTCTCTATAAAAGCCCATCTTGCTGCTATTTCAGCTTGTCTGCCTCTGGATCCTCCACTGGCTTCTCAATTGCCTGCTAAGCTGTTCTTAAAGGGAGTTTTGCATTTTATGTCCCCCCCCAGGAAACCCATTCCCTCCACCCTGAGACCTGATTTACATTTTGGACAAGATCATGGTGCCTCCCCTTGAACCAGCTTCTAGGGCCTCCCTGAAACACTGCATTTGGAAAACAGTACTATTAGTTGCCCTGACTTCGGTTAGGAAAGTGTCAGAGTTACAGGCCCTCATAGCCATCCCTCCTTTCCTCATCTTTCACAAGGACAGAGTAAGCCTTAGGACCAACCCTTCCTTCATGCCCAAGATGGTCAATGAACTATCCTTAAACCAAGCCATTTACCTCCCCACCTTTTATTCTCACCCTCAGGGTGACAGTGAGAGAGTCTTACATTCCCTTGATGTGCATAGATAGCTTAGGTTATATCTGGACAAAACCAAACATATCTGAAAATCTGACCAATTGTTTGTCTCCTTTCATCCCAGAGCCCTGGGGAAAACTGTGACAAAGCAGACAATTTCAGCCTGGATTTCCAGAGCAATTTCCTTCTGCAATCGATACCATGGGAAATCCTTAGGGTCAAAAATCAAAGCACACTCCACTAGGGCTATGGCTTTATCTGGGACTTTCTTTAAAGGTTTGGACACTGCTACAAATTTAGAGGCAGCTACATGGACCTCTGTCCACACCTTTACCAAGCATTACAAATTGGAAATGTTTCCATATCCAGGGCTGGATTCACCAGGGCAATCCTGGATGTTTTTTATAGAAAATATTTCCAAGCCACCACCCTCTTTTTCTCAGTGAGCTTTGGCACTCACCCAACTGTTGAGAATACTGCAGCATTAGACTAGAAGGACATATAATAGTTGAGCACACTCTTACCATAACCATAGATGTTCTTCTCTTCCATGTTGTAGTATTCCCCCCCTTCCCCTCTTCTTCCTTTTACTGGATGGCATTGGACTTGCACAGTTTCCTGGGAATGGGGTCCGACTGGGCGCTCAGTTCTGAGGTCTGGTACATGCAGACATCACTTTTATGGCCCACGTTCCCTAGGCCAACGTCAGAAGTCCCACATACCCAGCAGTGACTACAAGCTTTTGCATACTGGCGGGCATTTGGGTAGCAAGAGAGGCGAACCCAATTGTTGAGAATACTGCAACAAGCAGGAGAAGGACATCTATGGTTATGGTAAGATTTTACAAACTATTCTTTCTTAAAATTACCAGACGATGTTAAAACTGAGATTTTAAACTCTCCTGTTGACAAATGCGCATTGTTTGGCCCTTCTCCTGCTGAGGTCATTAAAAGATTTGATGAAAGAGAAAACTTAATTTAGGGGTGCCCAGATTTTCATCCCCACATTTCAACGTTTAGTAGGAACTTTGTTAACAGTGGAGGACCTTTTTACAGGAAACAAAATAAACAGTCTCATCAGTATATAAGCAAACAAAATTTTTTAAATCCGTGTTAAGGATGCTTAAAAAATAAGGCGGAGCTCCTAGAATAATGGACAGTCCAAAAAGAATGATTATTTACCCGTTCTACAGCCCCCATCTTGCAGTCACTTAAATCTATCTTAGAGCCCAAGTCTACATTTTCCTCTGTGGCATCCTATAATCTTAGATAAATGGGTTCTTAATTCAGCAAATATAAAGATGACAGTTGCAGCCCCTTCCTCCTTTTCAGGGGGAGTTTTTCTTAAACTGCAACCTAGACTTATCTATTTCCTCCAGTTCTGGAAAAGATGTTATCTCTATGGATCATATAACCAGTTCCCTGGAACAGATGGGAACTTTTTATTTAATAGTTTTTTATGGTGCTAAAGAAAGACTGAACTTGGAGAACAGTCTTAGATTTCACTTTTGTAAACCTCTGTGTCAGAGTTCCAAAGTTCACTATGCCACTCCTCCAGTCCTTGTTACCCCTCATACCTCCTCTCAGTTTTCTGTTAACACTAGATGTAAAAGATGCTTATCATCACATACCAATTTTTCAAAGAGTTTGGATTTTTTTAAGATTTTCTGTGTCTGGCTTACACATTCAGTTCTCTGCCTTAACCTTTAGTGTATCTACTGCCCCCACTGTATTTATAAAGTGCCTGGCTCCATTACTGTTTATTCAAGGCATTCACATTTTTTCATGTTTGGATGATTGTCTAATATTTGCAGACTCTTTTTTCATAGTATCATAGGTTCATAGGTGTGCACTAGGCTAATGGTCCTGGAGCCTTTACAAGCCTGGCCCAAAAAACTTTACCCTGACACCATAATACCATGATTTCCCAAATGTCATGATACTCTGACAATGATAAAGGAACTCCTTCTCAGTCTGGGGTTCCAGGCGATCTTAAAAAAAAAAAAATCATCACTTATTCCTTCTAAGGATAGTTTTTCCAGGATGTCAGTGGAGCAATGGGTAGCACACTTACCTTTGGTCCAGAAGGCTGTGGGTTCTATTGCCACACCAGGTAGATGGTTTGCTGATATTGAAATGCAGTATAAGGGGATGCTGCACTTTTGAGTGTGCCGTTCTTCAGATGAAACTTTAAACTGAGGCCCAATCTGCTTGAGTTGGTGGGAGCTAATGCAAAAGATCCCATGGCACCTATCGAAAAGATTAGGGATCCTTTATTTTCAATACTTATTTACATTATATAAAATGTTCTTATTTACAGTATACACTATTTATCTCATTCACTATACATATATATATATATATATATATATATATATATATATATTTATTATATATATATATATATATATATATATATATATATATATATATATATATATATTAAACATAAAATTGAACCAATTTTTATAAACCTGCACTTGAAATGATACATCCTTTTTTAACAAAATAGTTTCTTCATTTTTCATTATTACTCACTCCATCTTCCTCAACCACAATCTTATTTTTTTAGCTTCTTTTCTTGAGTCCATCTATCACTGAATACAATTTCCTTCACTTTTTGATTCCATATTATCCGAATTATAGATAATATATTTTTATTGATTCTGTTAATATACTTTTTTATTTAGAACCATAATATCCACACACAATAATATCCATTTCTTTTATTTACAGCCATATAATTTTTAAAATATTTCAAATATATCACAGTATTCCATATTGATTTAATTCTTTTACAACTCAAGAAAACATGTTCACTAGTTTCATACTGATTACAATATGAACAATTTCTGTTATTTTGCTTTTATATGGCATATTTGCTTTTACTGGTAACTTTTTTATCATTAACCTCTGTAGAAAATCTTGACATTCCAATATGTTTTATATCTTTCCAGTCTTGCCTTAATTGTAACCCTCTTTTCTTTATGTACATTTTTCCAAGGATGAATGTAAAATAACTTTTCCATAATATTATGATACCATGGCTTCTTCTCTTTTTCAGTTTCATTAACTTTTAACTTCCAAAGCAAGATTTTGTCTTGATAATTATTCATTTCATTTTCATATAATCTTCTCTTAGAACTCAAAGTATTCATCCATTCATTGCTGTATTTAACTTGTAAAATTCTCACTAATAATGAATTGTCATTATTCATCAAATGTATTAATACGTTAAACAATTTTAGAGAAGCTGTGTAAACTATAAGGGTTAACAATCCTAAACCACCTTTTTCTTTTTTTCACATATAAAACTCTTCTTTTAACTGGATTCAATCTTGAACGCCATGTAAATGTATTATAAAATACTTTCTCAAAAAACAATGGGATACTAAAGACTTGTAAGTAATTATAGTGAGTAAAATTGAATTAATTAGCTATATTTTTTTCTTAAAAGATAATCTGAAAGTCCTCTGACATGCACATGTTTTCACGATTTTTAATTTTTCTTCCCATATACCTCTTATATCTTCTCTTTTCCCAAACATCAAACCAAGTAATTTTAGACTTTTTCTATTAAAATTATTACCTCCTAGCATATCAACATAACCTAAACCTATTTCTTGTATAATTTTCTGTAAATAGCTAATCACATTCACCACAGCTTTCTGATTTTTTTGTAATAAGAATATAATCCTCTTATGACAACATAACTGGTACATTTATGCCTTCACTGGTTATGTATTCCATATTTCGTTCTCCATATTAACCTGAGTCTAAATAACATTTATTACTAGAACAAAAATACTACTCAAGGGGCAACCTTGTCTTATCCCCTTTTCAAGCACAGTTTGTTTACGAAGCCACCCATTTATTAATATTGTAACTATATTCAGCCTGTAAATGGTAATACAAACTATTTTTGTCTCACTAATTATATTATAAGCATCAAATATTTTCCATAGGATGTTATGCTGAATTGAATCAAAAGCTTTGTTTAAATCACTCACCATATTTTTGTTCAAACCTCCTTATATAAAATAACATCCACTATATCCCTGATCACTAACAATAAATCTCGTACATTCTTACCTTTTTATACCATATACATTTTCATTTATAATCTTACTAAGCTTACTTTCCATTCTTTTCTGCAAATTTCCATAAATATCTTCTAGTCAGTGCTGTTCAAAACTATGTCTCCAGTTCTGTGTTTCACGCTGGTCTCCTTTTTCCATATACATTTTATTATACCACTACACAGATCTTTATATAGAAACCCCTTTCTTAGCCATTCATTTAATACTTTTATGAAATATATTTTTTTCAGTTACTGTCATATCTTTATACAACTTATACTCCATCCCGTCTGGACCTGCTGTAGATTTCAGATTTACTTTTCCTAAAATATTGTCCAGTTCTTCCATCTAAATGCTTTTTTTCCCCAAAATCAGTATCATCTTCCTCTGAAAAAATATTTACTTTCCATTCCTTGGTACATTGTACATTTTTTCCTCTAAAAATGTCCTCAACAAATCCTTGCACTATTTCCATAATCGTATCTTGCGTAGTTTGTAGTACCCTGACCTGTCCTTCATTCGTCTCATGATACTATCATTTCTCTTATTAATTTTACACAAATAAGATACAATTTCTTCCTCCTTCTTTCCTTGTAAAAAATATCTTTGTGTAACAAATGCTGTATTTTCTTTTTGTTTAAATTATATAGTTCCTGTCCTTTAATAAAATACCTTTCTTCTTTATTTTCAAGGTGTCACAAATATCCTTACTTAATTAATCATACCATATGCTTACCTTTCTTCTTTTTATATTTTCCTGACTTAAATAACACGTTGGTTGGAATGGTGGTTATTGTTTAAACAAATGTATATAAAACTCCTCATTTATATATGATCTTTCCATAAATGTTATACCTCCAGCCTCCATTCTTTATCCCATTTAACTTCATTAATCCTTTTTATTCCCTTACCTATTTTACATAGTCCAAATTATTTTCTAAAGTAATCCATATAGCCCTGTGATTGGGAAACCTATATCTAATACCCCTTCATCCACAATTTAATTTTCAACCCTGCTGAAGCTAGAAAATAATCTATTTCTGATGTTCATCGTGTTTCACTGTTGCAGTCATTACAATTGGGTTATCCTGCTGGCAGGCTACCCGCAGTTGGCCCGTGTTCCAAAGTCTAGGTCTGGCATCTGTTGCTGTCACCTCTTCCCTGACGTCAGTGCGCCAGGGGGTATAAAAGATGCAGCCGACGCCATTTTCTTCAGTCTTTCTTGCCGCGTAGTGCCCAAAGCAAAAGTAGTTCGCAAGTGCCGGTCGGCTGACTCCTGAGATTTTCAAATTCGAATTTCAGATCCGAAGTCTTCATTAAAGCTAAGTACCCCATTGAGGAACTTTTTTCCTGCTCCAGACCGATGTCAGAAAAAGTTAATAATTGTATTTCTTGTGGGAAGCAAATACCTCATAAAGATTTTCATTCTTACTGTATTCCTGGCCTAGGCCCTGACCACGACGTTGCTAGTTGTCGGTTTTGTGCTAGATTTAACCAACGCAGTATTAAGCGTCGGTACGATTTTGCATTTCATTACTTTGGCAGAAGATTCAATTATATAATGTTGTCGGAACAGCCGACTACTGGAGTTCATAAAAAGCGCAAAGAAAAAGAAAAGTACAGGTATCCGAGGTCCAAAACTGACTACGAGGCTTCTGCTAGGCCTATCGCCGGTTCGCCAGTTCTCAGTGAGGTGCTTTTGCAGCCCCTGGCACCTGCTACCTCAGAGCCACAGGCCGCTTCCGACTCCCACGTGGAGCTGACTAGGCCACTGGAAACTCAAGGTATTGGACACTCAGAAAGTATTCCCTCAGATGGGTCCGGAGCCGTTGAGCAGGCATTGGCTTCTGAGGGTGTTTTCAGGCCTACACAGTTATATGTGAAACCAACTTCAGCTTCAAAGGCAAAGACTAAAGCAGCTCTAAAGACAAAGAAACAAGTACATCATTCTCCTGGACAAGCCACCATGCCTAAAAAACAGATGCTTAAAATGACCAAAGACCTAATTACTTTGATCAGGGGTTCCCATCCCCCTCCTGATAAGAGGCCTAGGCAAGAGATAGAATATGAATCTTCAGATCAGGTTTCCATTTCCTCTGATTCCTCTTCTGAACAGGAATATTCTCTTCCTCCCTATGAGGATTCTGATGCTGAAGAATCTATCCCTTCAGCCTCTCCTCCTGAGGATTATTCTTTTGGGGAGACCCTACATACTATAAGGGAGCATTTCCACTGGGAGAGCCAAGATTACTCGGAATCCAAGAAAAGGCTCAGAGACTTCCTTTTATTACCTCAGCACAGGCCCCTTGCTATCCCTCCTGTTTTAGACATTGTAGATAATGTATTTTCAGAGTCCGGCCTGTCTCTTGACTCTTTACCACCAGCTCCTGTTAAGCCAGACAGATACTACAGGGTTCCTGATTCACATACATTTCTTTATAAAAACCCTGCTGCTGACCCAGAAACTGTCTCTCAGGGTCCCAAAGGGGTCAAGGCTTCCACTGCAAAAAACCCTATCCCCTCTGATAGGGATTTAATGGCCCTGAACAGATGGGGGAAAAAGATTTATACTTCTGCTCCCTTGGCAGTAAGAGCTTTAAATTGCCAGTTCCATATGCTTAAATATCAGAAATATCTTATGTCACTGCTTAAACAGAAAATGTTGACAAATTCAGAATGTGCAGAAAACTAAATGCAGCTGAACAAGTTGGAAATCATACTTTGCAATGTGGTTTTGATTCTCTAGAGGCCACCTGCAGGGCCGCTGTTACAGGTTCTGTCATTAGGAGGCATGCTTGGTTAAAAGAACAGAATCTGCCTGATCATGTTAAAGCAAAACTGTTAGATGCTCCATTACAGCATGATACCTTGTTTGGTGTTAAAGCAGAAGGGGTGTTCAAGAAAATTGAGGACAAAGCTAAGTCTATGCAAACAGTCAAGGATTTCTTGCAGGTATAGCCTCCCAGATTTAGCAGGAACTGGCCTACAAAGAATTGGTCCTTTCCAGTGTCAGACAGGCCACAAAGAGGCAGATACAGACACCCCAGAGGCAGATCACAACCCCAAGGCTCATACAGGCCTAAACAATGGGGTGATTCTACCTCCAAAAGCGGAGAGGAAAAATCACAGCCATACAGGAAACAGTCTCAATGACTTTCTCCTGCCAGCACCAAGCACTTATCTTCTGGCAGCCCCTTTGGGGGAAAACTAGCACTTTTTTCACAAAATTGGCACATGATCACCCAGGACAAATGGGTCTTAAATATCGTATCACAAGGCTACAGGTTCCACTTTCACACCCTGCCAAGGCCAAACGGTATGCCAGACCTGCCATGCAATCAATGGGCAGAGGCACAAAAGCAAGTTTCATCCCTCATGGACATGAGAGCCATTCAGCTAGTACCACAGCAAGAGCAGGGACTAGGATTCTACTCAAGGCTATTATTGGTGCCCAGAAAGGACAAAGCCTGGAGACCAATACTGGACCTGTCTCTCCTAAACACATTCCTGGATATTCCAAAATTCAAAACGTTAACTCTGCAGCAGCTTCTGCCCATGCTGGGCAAGAAGGCTTGGCTTGTGACTTTAGACCTGAAAGAGGCATACCTGCATGTCCCAATCAGACAATCATGCAGAAGATACCTCAGATTTATAGCTGGCTCAATGCACTACCAATTCTCTGCACTGCCCTTTGGCTTATCTGTTGTGCCCAGGGTCTTCACAAAATGCCTGACACCAGTAATTGCATTTTGCAGACAAAGAGGAATACAAATATATCCTTACTTGATGACTGCCTTATTCAAGCAGAGAACAAGGACATTCTACTACAGCATCTGGCGTTTGTAAAAAGATTACTAACAGGTCTAGGGTACACAGTAAACGAAAATAAATCAAAACTCGTACCCTCTCAAGAGATAATGTTCCTGGGTGCAAGCTTAAATACAACTACCCAGATGGCTTATCTCATGCCAGACAAACACAGACAACTGACTACTTATTTCAAAATGTTGGCAACAAAGACCCAGTTATCTGCAAGAAAAATTCTGCAGGCCTTGAGTTTCATGGCATCCTGCATTCTGCTAATTCCATATGCAAGACTGCATATGAGGAAACTTCAATGGTATCTAAAAAGTGTTTGGACTCAACATTGCCACAGCCTGGAAACAATAATTACCCTCATTCCCTGCCTGCAACAGGAGTTTCGATGGTGGGCAAAAGCCTGTCACCACAACATGGGACAGCCATTCACCTTACCCACAGCCAGGCAGACATTGACAACAGATGCATCAGATTATGCCTGGGGGGCCCATATGGCAGGAAGATGTATTCAGGGCACATGGTCCGCAAGTCAAATGCATCTACATATCAATCAAAAAGAGATGCTAGCTGTTCAGAATGCCCTGACAGCCTTCAAGGATCTACTTCATCCAGGACAACTACTGATAAAGATGGACAATACTACAGTCATGTGGTACATAAACAAGCAGGGAGGCACACATTCCTACCCCCTCTACAGGCTAGCCATGAACTTGTGGGACACAGCATTGACTTAGCACGTACATCTGCAAGCACAATTCCTGCCAGGAAGGACAAATACTCTGGCAGATGAACTAAGCAGAAACCTAATGAATCCCCACGAGTGGAAATTGGATCCACAAGCCTTCAGCATGATAACAAGGACGTGGGGATGCCCGGACATAGACCTATTTGCCTCCCCTCACAACTACCAACTACAGAGATTCGGCACAAGGACTTATCACAAGCAAGCATGGAAAGTGGATGCTCTATCTTTCAGCTGGAAAAATCTAACAGTATATGCCTTTCCTCCCCTGCCTCTCCTCCCCAAGGTACTCCTCAAGGTCTGACAAGAGAAACCAAAAATGATACTGATTGCCCCAGACTGGCCAATCCTAAAGAGCTTCTCTCAATGCACAGCTTGGACATTACCTCAAATTCTTCACTTATTGACCCAACAAGACAGTCAGATACTGCACAGCCAACTCAGGACCTTAAACCTGGCAGCATGGCGGATAATGTAGCCATTCAAGACACACCTCTCTCTCAAGCAGTGATGGATGTTATTTTGGAGGCCAGGAGGAGAGATTCTGTGCTTGGAACCAGGCTCAAGCTATTGACAAGGTTGTTCCAAATATTCCTCAGATTTTGCAATACTTAACTGAGATGCTTGATAAAGGCCTTTCCTTTTCATCAATTAAAATTCATGCCTCTGCCATTTCAGCTCATTACAATACAGAACCACTATTTTTGAGGACAAACCCTACATTTTATGCCTAAGGTAGTATCAGTGTGGCCTAAACAAAAAAAATTAATTTTGCCTACCTCTTAACGAACCCACAGAATAAAGTGAGAATTCTGTATATTCTTTGGACATTCACAGGCAGCTACGGCTTTTTTTTTGGACAGAACCAAAGCTTTCAGAGACGAACAACTTCTAGTGGCATATGCTGCAGGGTCACAAGGAAAGCCCTCAAAAGCAGACTATTTCAAAGTGGATGATAGGCTGCATCATTTCTGCTATTCACAGCATGGCAAATCAGTGCCTTCCTCAGAGGAGTACCAACCAAAGACATTAGAGAGGTTGCATTGGGTTCAGTGTGCATACTTTTACAAAATCACTTACCTCTCCTACTACTCTAAAGGGCAGGCTTTGCCTGCCACAGTTCTGGCAGGGGCCTACCAGCCCTAATAAATCCTATTTAGCACCACCAACCTTAGCTTGCTTTTGGGATTCAACCCAATTGTAATGATGACAGCAGTGAAACCACGATGAACATTGTACAGTTGCACTTACCATAAATGTTCCACCATCCCTTTTCCTTTGCTGGGACTTATCTGTACTTCTCTATTCTATACAACCTATGTGGTGTATTTGCATACTTATTGGCATAATTTAGCCTACCATTTTAGGGGCACCTGACATCTGGGGCAAGAAAAACTGGTAGCCTGCCGGCAGGATAACCCAATTGTAATGACTGCAACAGTGAATACACTACATAGGATGGACTTGCCTTCCAAAAAGAAGCAGTAGCCCAAACATGTATCCCATCAAAAGGATACTCAACAAGATTGGTATACCTTTATACAGGGTCTAGTTAATGCCTTGATGAACCTCAGCACCTAGTTCACCTGGGCAGCTTTCCCTTTTAAGAAAACCAGAGAGTAGGCTGAGGAATATTCCTTGGAGGATGAAGCCTTATCCTATTTTTCCTCAGATTCCTTCTCCTCTGCATTATTCCTCACCTAAGGAGGAATACAATGAGACACAATCACCCACAGAGGATCTTACTTTCAGTAACATTTTGAGTAAGATGGAGTTTTTTTCTAATGAGAGAGTTGCAAGATATCTGATGTCCAAAAATGTTATTATGATCTATTGCAAGTCCCAAGTCCTGCACCCATTCCCCTGTTCTACCTGCTTTCCTGGATGCCTTCACATCCTGCAGCCAGGCCCCAGATTCCCAACCACTGGCCCCCCAAAAAACAGACAGATTTTACAAGGTACCTTCTGATTTGTAAATTCCTTTTTAAGGCTCCTTTGGCAGACCCCACAGTAATTTCTGTTACCTCTGATAAGCCTTCAAAACTCCTGCCTTTGACCTCCTTGCCTCCCTCTGACAAGGATAGCAGAAATATGGAGAGATTGGGTAACAGTCTATACATCTGCCACTCTGGCTGTTTGGGCATTTAACTACCAGACTCACATATATGATGAAATATGCCCTGGAACTATTATCTCAACTCTCCCAAACTACTTCAGACATGCCAGACACAAACCAGAAAGCTTTGTCTATTACCTTACTGAGAGCTGCCTCCCATGTTACTAAGCATTCCATTAATTGCAGTTATGATGCTATTGAAGCCTCTGCCAGGGCATGCCTCTGAGTCTGCCCTTCACAGGTCTGTTTGTGTTAGATAACAACCTCTGGAAGAGGACATTAACGCTAAATTAGTAGATGCTCCTCTAGATAACTCTGCACTATTAGGCCCAGCTGCTGTTGCTCCTCTATTTAAATCTCTTCTGGAAAAGGGTCAGGAATTACAGGAAGTTAAACATATTCTGGTTATCTTCCATTCCCAGTTCCAAAGAAGTTGGCCCTCTAAACCTGCCTTTGTTTGCAGATAACCCAATTCTCCGACATCTAAGTCTAAAAAGCCTGACAAAAGATCCCAACAGTCCAGGAATCCTCAGACTTCTTCCCAGAAATAACCACCCTTTCCAGATAAACTGAGGTCCATCTGACTTCAGGACCCAGGAAAACCAACCCAGCTCTCTCCCATTGCCTTTCCCCATATCATACAATGGGAAACCATCACCAAAGTCTCTTGGGTGCTATCTATCATAAAAAATGGCTGTTTTATAGTTTGGAAAACTTTTCCTCTCTTCAGAGGCATTCCCCAGCCAACAAAGGAACAACTCCCTTTGTTCCCAGACATCCTTCAAAGCTTCTGGAGCAAGGTGCCATTCAACCTGAACCATCTTCCCAAAGAGGAAAAGGATTTCAGGATGTTCTTAGTTCCCAGATAAGAAGGTCCCTGGAGACCCATTCTGGACCTGTCCTTCCTCAGCACCTATTTAGAGGTGCTCTCCTTCAGAATGCTGACTTTGCCTATATTATTTCCCTTCATCCTTCCGCAGGCAAATATGGCCTCAGTAGACATCAAAATTGCATACCTCCCCATACCCATCCATCTCAAATACAGGAAATGTCTTTGTTTTTCTGTAGCTTCCTGGCATTTACAGTTCTGAGCATTGCCATCTGGCCTCTCTACTGCACCCAGACAAAGTGTCTGGCCCCAGCCATTGCATTCTGTAGACATTCAGGTCTTCCCTTACCTTGACAACCTTCTCTTTCATGTGGACAGCACCTCACAACTGGAGTCCCACTTCCTCTTGGCTCTGAATATCCTCCAATGCCTGGGCTTTAACATAAACCTGACAAAATTCTCTCTGAACCCCACTCAGGATCATGTTTTTCTAGGATGCATAATTCAGACAGACTTTGTTAGTCTCTCTGCCTCCTCAGAAGGCCAAGGATCTCAGAAACTTCTTCCTAAGCCTTCTACCTTTGAGTCAAATCACTGCAAGACCAGTCCTCAGTGTTCTCGTCTTATGGCATCCATTATTCCCACACTCCTTCTCGCAAAACTGCACATGACGAAGCTGCAGTTGTACCAAAGGTCCATACAGATGCAACACACTCGTCCTCTAGAATTCCCGATTCGTCTTCTCCTTTACTTGAAGAAGGAATTCCTCTGATGGGCTCAAATGGAAACAAACCCCGGTCTTCCTCTTCATCCCATTACACTTGTCCAGGAGATGTTCATAGTCACTTCAGATACAGGTTGGGGGAAAGACTTTGGCTCCCTAATGGTCCAAGGAGCCTGATCCCATGCTCAGTAGAGGGAGCACATCAGCATAAGGGAGATGAAAGCCCTCCTTTTAGCCTTAAATATCTTTCAACCCCTGCTGTCTCAGGGTCCCCTGAAAGTCTTCACAGACAACATGACGGTCCTCTCATATATGAGCAAACAGGGAGGTACAAGGTCATACCTACTGCGCAGGCTAGCGATCCAGGTTTGAGAGCTGGTATCCAATCTTCAATTCTCTCTCCAGGTGGTTTATATCCCATCTGTCAAAATGTTGTGGCAGACAGTCTGAGCAGATCCAAAACACAATCCTATGAATGGAGAGATGTGTTTCTGGACATAATCCACCATTGGGGTACTCCTCAAGTAGATCTTTTTGCCTCCTCCATGAACAAGCAACTTCCACAGGGGTCCTCATCTTCTAGTGTGGAAAGCAGATGCCCTAAGCTTTTCTTGGAAGGGTATGTGTCTGTATGCACTCCCTCCCCTTCTGCTCATTCCGAGAGTCCTGCTAAAAATCCAACAGGACAAACCAAAAATCTTTCTGGTGACTTCCTTTTGGTCAAGACAGCATTGGTTCCCCTTACTCCTGCATTTACCCAAGGGACATCACCACAAGTTACTCCACAGAGTGGGCCTTCTCACACAACACAAAGGAACACTTACCCACCCCCACTTGCCCATCCTTCAGCTGACATTGTGGGAGATAGGATTTTAATTGCTTTCAGACACCTTTTCTCAGAGAACATGCTGAGGGTCCTGCAGGAGGCCAGGAGACTCAGTACAAGGAAATTTTACCTATGCAAATGGAAATTTTTTCTATTTGGTGTCAATCTCACAACCTGAACCAAATAACAGTGAAAGTCTCTATGGTTCTATCATACGTTTGTGCATTACTTAGTTCTGGAGTGGTTTACTCCTCCATCAAAGTACATCTGTCAGGTATTTCCACCTGTCAGCCTCTTTCTCCCCCTTTAGCCTCTAGATTCAGGGTCAAACAGCTCCTCAAAGGCATCCTTTACATCAGGCCTCCCAGGAAACCCGTGGCTCCTCCTTGGGACCTTAACTTTGTTCTTGAAAAACTGACTTTTCCCCCTTTTGAACCAGCTGCTTCCGCATCTTTAAAGTTCAGTTTCTGGAAAACTTTACAGTAAACAAAATATAAAAATAAAAATGTCTTCTAGCTACCTTGCTGGGAAGGATTTGTTTTCCTCATGATATTTTCCAGTCTATACCTTACATTGACCTGGAATATTTCAGGATTCTGGGTTTCATGGCCTCTATAATTAATATAATTACCTTGGCCAGACTTCACATGACAATTCAGTGGTACCTCAGATCAGTCTGATCCCAACATCAACACTCTTTCTTTTCAGATTCCAATTCTGGGATTTGTATGAAGGGATTTACTTTTAGGGTGGACTAGATATCTCTCAGCCCAGGGCCCCCTTCGTCCTAATCAGTCTGTCATAACAGATGCCTCCAACTTTTTGGACTTTTGCATAAGGAAGTGTGTCTAAGAGGATGAAAGCTCAGAGTCTGTGGGACAGGCATAACAGACCAGAACACACAAATGTCAAGGAGATGATGGCTGTAATAAATGCTGTAGAAGCCGTAAATGATCTTTGGTTCCTGGGACCTCTACAAGAAATCAGACAGCATCACAGTGATGTGTTAATGTAACAAATGGGAAGGGGTTACCAGATCTTTTCCCATTTGCAAACTTGTTGTAATAGACTGGGATGTAGTAATTCTGCACAATTTTGCGCCCCCAGGCTTCCTACGTTTTGTCAGAGCAAAACATTATTGCAGACAAGCTGAGCAGGACAAGAACATACCCTCAGGAATGGAAGCTGCACCCAGGAGTGTCCCAAGAATTGTTCCATCTGTGAGAAACTCCTCTAGTAGATCTATTTGCCTCCTTTCAAAATGAACAGTTAAAAGAAATTCTGATCCAGTGTTCCTTGCAAAGCAGGCCTGTAAAACAGATGCTTTCTCATTCCCATGGGCAGGAATGTTCTTGTATGCCTTTCCACCCTTTCTGTTATACCCCGTGTTCATAGGATCATAAGACCGTAGGAGATTATTACTCTAATGGCCCTAGAGCCTTTTTAAGCCTAGCCATTCATGTCCCTATTTTCTGTTATCCATGCCCAAGGACTGGAATGGCTTTGGTATATGCCTGTGCCTTAGGGCATCTGCAAGCTGCCCCTATCCATAAGCAACACAAATGACAAGCCAGGGGTGAATTTGTAGTCTCCCACCCATTGGTCCAAACTGCATTTGAATATGCTTAGGGAAGAGCTCTAAGTAACATTCCCAAATATTTATGAGTACCAGATCCAAGATATTTGCAAACGTACAGGGTGTTTGCATTGACAAAATTCAGGAATCTTTGAGCCTGCACGTTAGTGCTTGTGTATATTTCCCAGTTTATTTATTTATTTATTGTCATTTGTTAACTGGGTTGGTCCAGCTGAGCCAAGGGCCCATTTTCAGTGGAGACCAGAGGAGAAAAGCTCCAGTTACAATCATTTAATACAGGAATTTACATCACAGATGGGATATAACAAGAATGTATACAACAAAGTGAAATATGCTAAATTAACAGTTTTGTACAAGTTTGAATATATCAAAAACCAGTAACGAGAAGAAAAGACTGGGTGCATGAAATTATTTACACGAACCAGGTACAGAAACGTGGTGGGATTGGCACTATGGAGAGGAGACAGGATAGAGAAAGGAGAAAATAATGAGAGAGTAAAGAAGATTTAGGAAGAGGCTAGCTAGCTTCAGCTTGGAGCTTCTTATATTATGAGGAAGGGGGTTCCAGCAGTGAGCTGCTGACTGTTTCTATAGTGATTTCCCAATATTTTTTGTAGGTTTGTAGACGTCCAAAAAGTATTTGTCAGATGCACGAAGCCGACGTTGTGAGTTGTATTGCGATACAATGTTAGAGGTAGAGGGGTTGTAAGGAGCTGAATGTGTTGTATGCAGTTGTGGAAGGAGCAGTTGTTTAGGGAATTCAAGCCATCGCAAAGACTTAAGGGCAAGGCAATGGTGGGGTTTATATTGGAAATTGGAGGCAAATGTAGCTATTTTGCTGTAAGTTTGCTCTAATTTGCTGAGAAGAGATGACTGAAGGATGGCAAAGACTGGAGCAGCATACACAAGACAGGTTAAGAGGAGAGACATGGCAAGGAAGGGTTTGGAGGAAGGAGAAAGAAATTTACAATTACTGTAGAAGAGTGTTTTTTGGTGTTATTTTTCTTTTATGGAATGATTGATATGAATATCAAATTTTAGGTCATCATCTTCTATTTATGATGGGTTAGTTGAAATCACCTATGACTATGGTGTTGGGTTGAATAGTGAGTGATTCCGGTACATTCCAGCACATGATATCATTATCTTGGGCCAACTATGGGGACCTATAGTTAGCAAGAATATTACATGGGACTTTGCCTAAGGTTAGTTGGACATGGATTAGCTCAAGCTTGTCATATTGCTTGACCATTCAGGTGTGGTTACTTTTTATTTAGATTGATGTACCTCCACCTCTTGTCCCTTCTTGTACAGTAGCTTGTATGGAAGACATTAGTCTTGCACTGCTGGAAGGGTGAGAAGTGCGTCTGTGTAGTAGAGCTTCTTGTTTAGCCTCCTAACACTGAGCAGTAACACCGTCAGTTTATATTGACTAGAATTTACTATGTTAGAATGTTTACCAGGTTGGCATTTCTTTAAAAGGGTACTATGGGGTGGATAATGTTTTGGCCAACATCTGAAAGTCTAGTAAGGAAGGGAACTGACCACCCCTGGCACAGCAGTGTGGTCCATCAATCATGTCCTCTCAAGCCAGCAGTACTGGACCCCCTTAGAGTAACACCAGTAACTTAGCCAATTTTTAAAATCAATCAGCTTCTGTTTACATTGTGGTGGTATCCTTGGAGAAGATAGACTGAAGCTGACTGCTCGGCTGATACCTGCCTGGGGCACATAATATGAAAGCTCTATCATGTCTCCCTCTTCATGTACTCCAGATAGGTATGTCTCGGGTCATTAACACCCATACAGATACTGGTAATTGTGGTTCAGTGTACTGAGTATGTGTGTGGTCTGATGGTTCCCTGCCCCTGACTGACAACTGACCACGATTGTCTCCTTTAGTCAGCCTGGTGAGTGGGGCATTGGTGTGTCTCACAAATATAGTTTCTCCTGACCAGTATACAGGTGTGTCACTTAATGCCCTTCTGTAGAATGTCTGACCGCATTTATGTCCATACTGTGCTAA